>NW_007249963.1:322056-383825 GCF_000164805.1 Carlito syrichta | reverse complement strand
ATATATATATATATATACACACACACACACATATATATACCTTGTTTGCAGAATTGATTCCACTCCATTATCTATTTATGCATCTGTCCCCTCCATTAGGCTGTGAGATGTTTGTGTTCTCAGATGTATGGCACAGTTCTTGGCAGCCTACATGTTGGATGACGGATGAAAAAAATTGCCACTGCACAAGTTGTAAAAATCACTCAGAGGAGAATAAGTCAAAGGATAAAAAAAATAGTCATTTCTTTCTCTGCCAAAGTAATTTTCAGTTTTGACCAGAGATGATAAATAAGCAGAAAATCCTCAAATGGAGTCAATACTGTATTTTTCACCACCTGTTGGCATTTAAACCGGTTCTCTGCACTCTTGTCTTCACAAATGATAGGCATTCCTGCTCAGATGGTGTGTCTAGGATCACGGGGTCTGTAACTGACCAGGAGGAGTGTTTTGACTAGGCTTATAGTTGAACAAGTTGGAAATCTATCACTATCCAAAACAAACCCTGGATTTATGACTTTGACCAAGTGTAAACAGAAGATACATAGTTTATCAACCTATAGAGAATGTTTGACTTTTTCCAGAAGCCAGAGCTACGTAGTTAAATCAAAATGGTGGAGGTAGTATCTGGTTAGTTCCATGCATGTGGGCCCGGTGATTTGGAGTGAGAGCCCTCTTGTCTTAGCTACACAGGTCCTGAACAATTAAGTATTTAAGATTGATTTTCAGTGATGATGATTTGTGTTTATATTTTAATGGTCATCTAAGTCTTAATAGAGGAATACTATGAACCATCTGGAGGTCAGACTAAGAACTTAGAACTGCCATGTGATTTCAGGTCCTGAGTTTTATAACTCAGCATGGTTTAGTGGCCCCTCAGGTGATAGGGCTTGACTTGTAATACACTATTTCTCAGACTGGGTTTGTGGGCTTGTAATTTTAAGGACCCACAAGTCCTAACACTTGGGAAACAGTGACAGAAAAGAGAAATGATTCCTTGAAGGAGAGACTAGTAATCGAGGGAGCTGCAATCTGAGCTGGCCCTCAAGGACAGACGCTGTATGCTTTCTCTTAACAAGTAACATTAAGTGTCCATTTCAGCTATCTGCTTGAGACAATATCCCACAGCCAAAACGGATCATTATTTCCTGGTAATCCTTTGAGAGCCTCTATGTGTTAGTTATGCTTAATTATAGGGTGGCCCAGATTGAAGAAGGACTGGAAACACTGTGTTGGCCTGGTGCAGCGACTCAAGTCTATAATCCCAGCACTTTAGGAGGCCAAGGCGAAAGGATTGCCTGAGACCAGGGGTTTGAGACCAGCCTGGGCAGCTTGGCAAGACCTCATTTCTACAAGAAATTAAAAAAAAATTAGCTGGGCTTGGTGGTGCATGCCTGTTGTCCCAGCTACTTGGGGGGCTGAGACACAAGGATTGCCTGAGCCCGGCAAGTTGAGGTTGTGGTGGCCGTGAGCATGCCACTGCACTCCAGCCTGAATGGTAGAGTGAGACTCCGACTCAGAAACAAACAAACAAACAAACAAACAAACAAACAAACAAACAAACAAGAAACGTTGTGTGGAGGGAGGAATGAGAAAAGTCAAGTGTGGGGCTTGAACAGGGACCAGCAAATAGTGCAGTGTAGCTAAAGGTCAGGGCAAATGCAAGGTATGGAGGGACATAGGATGCAAAGCTGGCAAAGGCCCACCGTGAAGCCTAAGGCATTTTTTTTTTCTTCCTGTGTGTTTTCCTCCAGTAATTAGGAAGGGGGAGTTCATGCACTCCTTTTTGCAGGGGCAGTCATTTTCTACTGATGGAGATGATGATGACAATGCTGCAACTAAGCCAAAGTCATGATTGTATTGTTGATAACCACCCCAGATCATTTTGCTTAAAGAACTCTTACTTACCTGTAAAGTTTTGGGCACATGGAAAGTTTTAAATTCACGTGTCATCTTTGGTTTGTGTAAGAAGACATGTTTTTGCCTTTGCTATACCTGGTTAGTCATGTGTGAACTACATGACCCTGCTCAGAGTCCCCTCCCCACTCTTCACCTTTGCCCTAGATGATTAAATGCAACTGGACACCTGACCTTGGGAGAGCCAGTCTGTTGTCTGGGTTGAGCTAATTAGACTCTCTCTTGTGGGAATTTGAACCTTGAGAAACTGAGTAGGATGAGGAGAGTGCTAGAACTCAAAGGTCATGCCAAGTTGAGCCATGTTGAAAGCAGAGAAAACTGGTTGAAAGAGAGAGATAAAGAGAGGTAAAGAGAGGTAAAACATACGTAGAGAGAATAACCCTGGTTTCTGGTTTTCCAATTCCAATTCTAGTTCCTATTTCAACTGCATGTGATTTGTTTTCTGTATATGTTTCCAAACCTTTGTGAGATTTTTTACTGTATTTTGACAGTAAAATTTTTTACATTTAAGCTGATTTGAGTGGGTTACTCTTTCTTGCATCCACACACAACCCCTTCTAAAGTTGTGCTGAGTTTTCCAATGACGCTATTGATTCTCAAGTGACCATTGGGCTGAAGGGAGTAGTGTCAGCTCATCAGTTTAGGTGCTAAAACATGAAGCAAGAGGAAGACATGAATATCTTCATTTTATAAGTGGAAAGTCCAGGAAACACATTAGCAAGTACAACTTGACCACTGTTTGAAGAGATTCGATCTTTTTAAAAAAAAAATATTAGCCGGGCTTGGTGGCTCAGCCTATAATCCCGCGCTTTGGGAGGCTGAGGTGAGTGGATTGCCTGAGCCCGCGTGTTCGAGACCTACCTGGGCAACTTGGCGAGACCTCATCTCTACAGTAAATCAAAAAATTAGCCGGGCGTGGTAGCGCGCGCCTGTAGTTCCAGCTACTTGGAAGTCTGAGGCGGAAGGATCGCCAGAGCCCAGCAGGTTGAGGCTGAAGTCTGGGTGACAGAGTGAGACTCCAACTCAAAAAAAAATTTATCTACTTAATTATTATTATATTTGAGACAGGGTCTTGCTTGGCACCCAGGCTGGGGTGCAGTGCGCAGTCATAGCTCACTGCAGCCTAGAACTCCTGGGCCCAAGCTATCTTCCCACCTGAGCCTCCTCTCAAGTAGCTGGTACTATAGATGCATGTCAACACTCCTGGCTAATTTTGTAATTTTTTGTAGAGACCAGGTCTCACTATGTTGCCCAGGCTGGTCTCAAACTCCTGGGCTCAAGTGATCCTTCCATCTCAGCCTCTCAAAGTTCTAGGATTATAGGAGTGAGCCACTGCACCCAGCCAAGATTCTATCTCTTGCTTGGTGTGACCAACAATGGGTCACAGACCTCAACCATCACTATAGTCTACACTGACCACAGCTGAGAACATTTTGGCAAAGACTGAGGTTAGTAACCACTGTGATGACCATATATATGTACATATGTATAAATTTTTAACTCTTAATTTTCCGTTCTTCTTTGTGAGAAAATCTCACAGCTGAAGTGAAGTCATTACCATTCTCTCAGGTATCTAGTGAAATCTAAAGATCTCTTTATGCTAACTGCAAGATTCAATCAGGAGTGAGTAATATGAATACATGTGCTATGATGAATTTCAAGTATTGCTACCTACCGACACTGTCAGTAACTGAATTCATGGGGTATGCAACTTGTAATTGAAAATCTTTACATTTTAGTTCCCCTTGTCATTTTTCTAATTCTATTCAAAGAATGTCTATTAAAATAATACCTTTTCTCTGCCTATCAAAAGTTATGCTTTAGTGGAAATGTGTATTATTGGAAATTTCTAATCCCAACATGTTGGTGATTTTTTGGAATAATTGAATATTTTTCAGGCTATTTGAAATTATAGGAGGGACCTTCATTCTCATAAGTCATCAATTTAGTAAAATGAGGCAGCAATGAGAAACACTATTTTAAAGTCAATTTCCTTTGAAATTCTAAGACTCTTCTTCAGACAACTGGAAATAGCAGGGTCTAAACCAACAGGCGATGGAGACCCAGGTGATTTTCTTTGCACTTTTTTCTTGAAGACGCTGTTCTTCTGTGTTCATTTATCCATTGGCGGGACTTTTATTCTTCAGGTCCAGAGGCTAATGGCAGCATAATAAAGGTCTGCTTCTCCTCTCTCTTGTTAGATTTCTCAGAGCATGAAAATTTTACCAGGATCAACCAAACTGCACTACAAAAAGGCATTGATATTAAGGGATTGCATCAATAGCACTGGCTGTTTCATTTCCATTCACTTATCAGACATATTTACTTCTCAGATATTTCCTTAACCGGAATTGACTGTACTATAATTGCCTATTTCTTTGGTCCATTGGCTGTTAACCTTGAAGTGACTGGGGTAGAGCTGGCGAGGCCTTCCCTGTCAGGCCTGACCTCTCACTATGCTGCAGAGAGCGCTGCCATGACAACGGCGACAGATGTCAGCTAAGCAATGTGCACCCTAGAAAGACTCCTGTATTGAGAAAATCGATCTTGTAATGGTGCCACGGAGCACATTCGCTGAACTGCCAAGTGTTCTAGGCTTAATCATTTATTTCATCTAGCAGAGAGAAGAAAACATAAAAGAAATGAAATGAATTTGACCTCTGTCTTTTGAGTGACTTTAGTGCTACACTGAATTCTAGCAAGTGCCTCTTATGAATTTTAAAAAATTACATTAGGAATAACATTTTGAAGTGAAATGACTCTTGTAATGCCAACCCTCCAGAAACATGTTATTTCAAATGTCAGATACCTAATAGTCATTTGCTATTTTCTGTATGTCCGGGGTTAGTTCTGTCTTGGGTATGTTTCAGGCAAATTACTGTGAAGGAAGCGGGAATGAAGTGAACCAGGACCTGCTGGTTGGGTTTCTCTGTTTTTCTTAGCAGAAGGCAGCTTCTTTTGTGCTGATCATCACAGGGTTTAGTGAGTAGAATAAACAGCGCTTCAGATCAGCAGCTTCTGAATTCCTCAAAATTTTCTAGTCTTCCAATATCAAGCCTGTTCTTGTCTCTGTCTCTGGAGTGAAGTTTGTCTTTTTGACAGTTAATCCTGGGACAGTCTTCCGTCGCCTTGATAGGCTTGTCATTCATGCCTTGACACCTCTCATTCATCTGAGTCTGGCCTGCTGGATATGCAAATGATTGGAGGACTGAAAACCATAATCCCTCAGCCGTGATGGCCAGTATGTCAACGTCACCATTCTTGGAACAAGCCATTCTGTTAGTAGCTGGGTAGTGGTAGGAGACACTAAGCCAGGGGACAGCGTGCACTTATGACCTTTTTGTGGCCCGGGCCACACTAGATTTTCAAAAAAAGCTAACACCTAAACCAAGACAAACCCTCCAAGTCTAAAGATGGTAGACAAATCTCTCTGATAACCTTGCCCATATAAATAAATATCATTGAGAGTGATTATAGTGAAAAGGATCTCTTAAGATTTTCAATGCGATATGTCTGTCTCTTGTGCTGTGGGATATTTTATTGCATTTTTGCCCTCAAGTGGAGCTGACGGGAGCCAAGCTTGTAATTTAAATCAATAAGAACCCTTTACCATGGCCATAAAATACTTGGCTAAACCTTTGAAGTGGCCACAGTTGAATGCACAGTGAACACAGTATAAATGTTCCTTAAGATGTATTGTATGAGACCACTACTAAAACAGCATTCAAAGGAACCGGCCTTAAGCAGCTTTTGTGACTGATGGGAGAGTGTCCCAACTGCTTTTGATCATTTACATGCCACTCCAAACAGCCCACTTAATTGGCACGTGACCCAGTGGCAGCCTTCTGTTTTTCTCCTCAGACCTTTCCGCTTCTCTTTGGAGGGGTATCTGGAATCTGGGTCCCCTTCGAAACCAATAATCTGCATCTGATATGCTGCTGTGTCGATCGCTGCCATTGGTCTCCACCATAGCAAGGAAAACAGAACAAAGGCCGGTTGTTCAAGCCCATCCCAGGAGTGCAGCATGGGCCATTCAAGGGAGCTGGCTGGAAAGTGCTCTTTGTGTAAAAGCAGAGGCCGAGGTTACGGTTAACCTGTTGGTTTCCTTTGGCGTGGCCTGTTCTGGGAGTGGTGGTGTTCAGAAAGCCGTCAGACTCGAAAAGAGGGCATTTGCCTACACAGTGTGCTTCTTCCCTCTGTCTCATGCTTTCTTGCTCTCTGCCTAGCCCTTCCTCTCATTCCTTCTTGCTGCCTTTGCCTCTTTCTTGAGAGGATGGATGAATAGAAGCTTATTCTTGTCTTCTGTTTCTCTGTCTGTCTGTCCCTCGCTCTTTGTCTCTTCCTTTCTCTCTGACTCCAAAATCTTCTCCAATTCTGCAATAACAGTAAAAGCCAATAATCTGAATTTGGAATTCAGCCATGAGACAGTCTTGCATAAGTAGACCTTTGGGCCACACTTGTTCACCTGGCTGGTAATATTGCAGTTGTTATGCCAGAGGCACAGGCTCAAACCTGGGGCACAGCCATTCTTTTCCAGAATCATGGGCCAATTATCCTTCCTGGCTGCTGCCTCACAGAAGTCACTTATTCTTGATAAGAAGCCAGTAACAGGAATCAGTGTCGTTGGCCAATTTCTACTTTATCTGATAAAATAGACCCTTTCTAGACCAGGCGCCGTGGCTCACACCTGTAATCCTGGCACTTTGGGAGCCGAGACTGGAGAATTGCTTGAGCCCAGGAGTTCAAGACCAGCCTGGGCAACATAGTGGGACCCATCTTTACTATTTTAAGAAAAGAACCTTCCTTAAGATGGCACCTACATGTAATCCCAGCAACGAAGGGGACAGATGCATGCCCTGTGTGGTTTCTCATTTTTTGGGAAGGTGCTTTCTGAAAGGGTCCATCTAGGCCTCAAGTCTGACTCTTCTTGTGGGCCATATATCACGTATATTTACTGCATCTAGTCTGACCACACATTTTAAAATCTGGTCTCTGCAAGATTTTAAAATTTGGCCTCAGCATGATTTGGTGACTCTTAATATTTCAGTTGATGTTTACAAGATTTCTTTTGTCCTTATGTTAGAACACAGTAGACAGGGCCTTAAAAATACATTACTTTGTGTCTATGAAGTTAATGTGTATAAATGGCATTTAAAAACGTGGGTGGGTGAACTGGGACAGCTGAAATCAGACTTTAAGGACATACCAACAAGATTCAATGTTCAGAACTTGTTTGGGCCCTATTTTGAACAAACTAATGATAAAAACGATTTATAATATGTATTTAGGTAACTGGGGACATTTGGCTATGGACTGGTTATTAGATAATTGAAAAAAATACTACAGGGAAAGAAAGCTATAGAGTCAATAAAACCCACATTGGCAAGTGAGAATGATTGTATAAACCAGGAAACAAACAGCATAAGGGTTCGTTATGCAATTCTCCATATTTTTCAGGATGTTTCTAAAGATTCTATATTGCCAAGTTAGGAGAAGTTAGTGTGCCCACTCAGGAATGCCTATCACCATACTCACACTGCCTCCCTAATAAAATTACATTTCTGCAGGCCTTGCCTTGGGCGATCATCCTGTGCCTTGACTTTGCATGTAAAATCACCCCTGCATTAAGGAGCTGTGTCTGTTATAGTGCTACCTGTGTCTGTTTGCCAATGGTGTGGCCCAGTCTTTAACACTTGGCATGGAATGTCTGCTTGTCTTGCCTCCCCATGTGAACTGCAAACTTCTTGAAAGCAGGACTGTTTTTTTGACCTCTCAGTGCTTCCTACGTAGAATCTTGCTGTGTGAGGCTCAGTGTTGACAAAAGATGCCAAACTCTGTAAAATAGTTACGATGGTTTATTGGTTTGTTCTAAGCCAAATGTGAGTGATCTTAGGCCCGTGAAACCTGCCCCCAGGAGGTCCTGAGCACATGTGCTTGCGGTGATTAAATTGTACCATGGTTATATATATTTTAGAGGGTCAGAAGTTACAGAAAATCATAAATCATTACACGTGGTATTTATATTGGTTCAGTCTGTGAAGGCAGGGCGTCTCCAAGTAGGGGCTCGCGGGTTATAGGTGGATTCAGCGATTACTCGACTGGCAATTAGTAAGCGAGAGTTAGGTTTCCATCTAAGAAATTTTGAAATCAGTAGAGGAGACGTCCTGTTGAGATAAGAGGGCAGAAAAATTCCAAGTTTCTTGACATGTAGGTGAAGCCTCATAGGCGCCAGACCTCAGAGAATAGGCAAGTGTCTTAAAAAAGTACCACGAGTTCCCAAGAGATACCTTTGCAGGATCGTAAAATACTTGAATTTTCCTTCTTTATCTGTTATGTGATGTTATATCCCAGAGTCAGATTGGAACATAAACACTGTGTAGAGTTAATAACAACAACAACAACAAAGTCTTCCCAGATCCCTTAGTTAGGAATTTGGCAAGATAAAGAAAAAGTTCAGAGTTTAGTCCTCACAGAGTAAGAATGAATTGAGCTAGGCTAGATTGTCCTGTGGTCTAACCCTGAAATCTCATAAACCTCGAAATCTTGCAACTTGATCTTCTACAATCGGGGGGGGGGAGAGAGAGATAGAGAGAGAGATGGAGGCGGTGGACTTTTTTTTTTACTGCCTTAGCCTAGAAATGACTTCTGACTTTTCTCACAGTCCATAGGCTGGAGCTGATCACATGGCCCTCTACCAGCAAAGCAAGTTGGGAAATGGAAGGGAACATGTGACTATTTGGTGAGCATGAGTTGTCTTTGTCACAGGAACTAAACAGCGTTTGCTGAAACGGTTTCTTACCCCATATGCATGTCGCCTCATGATTTTCAACATGAGAGAATGCCCAGGGAAGGATGCCTTTGGTCATTCATACAAAAAAAGAAAATGACAACCAGACTATTTCCTTTCCTTTCCTTTCCTTTCTTTCTTTCTTTCTTTCTTTTTTTTTTTTTTGGTCATGGTTTTGGATTAGTTCCTCCGCAGATGGAATCCTGTCTCCAGTTAATGGCAAGACCACAGTGGGCTGAATCATTCTGTTCAGGTAGCTTGGTGCCTAAGACAATTGAAATTTAAGACACAGTTGAATTATCACGTCTGTATCTGAAAATGTTATAGTCAGGGACTCTGGGTGCTGCAAAGCAGGAGGTATTCCCAGAGTAGAGTGGGACACCATGATTGGGGCCCATGTGGTTAACAAGAAGCATGACAATGGAGCATCAGGTCATTGCAAAAAAGAAGGCACAATGGAGCATCAGGTCATTGCAAAAAAGAAGGCACAGTTGCGCTGTAGTGGGAAGTTTCCTTTTCATGCAGGTTTAAAATGCTTTATCTAAGGACAGGACCCCATCAACCAAACAGAGGAAAGTGCGGACTCTCGATCTACTGCTGTCCTCACTCAAATGTGGTGACTGAACAGGTGCTATGCTTGGAGGCAATTTCCTGTAGGTAAATGGTCTACATGAACAGGTGTTATAGACTTCCCACTCCAACTCATTCTGCCTCTTCCACCCCATTCCTTCCATGGGTAGGAAAGTTTTCCTTAGAAGAGGCTGTGGCACTGCAGCCCTCCTGGGGACACAGGTGAAGGGACTCAAATGTGCAGAGCCACTGGACTGAGAGTCTCCTAGAAACAGTCCTTGAAGGGCATTGAGTGGAGGGTGCTCTGACTCCAGTTGCTAATTTTAAAAAGTCCCATGACTGGGTCCTGGAGAATGGCTGGAGGGGCACATAGAAGCAAGTGTGAAGACAGGGAGTTGTGAGAGACAATAGGTTGCATTTAGGGATGGGAAGCACTGGGTGGTTACTCTGAGCATTTGGCAGTAAATGACAGCTATCTCCTCTCCCTCTCTTCCTGGGTATCTGGGCCGGTCTCTCTGGTCTCCTCTTAGTCCCTTTTTCTCCCTCAGGGCCTCGCACCCATTGTGTCCTTTGTTGGAACATTGCCTTTCCCTTCCTCCTCTCTCCCTGGCTTATACCCACTTACCCTTCAGTTTCAGCTCCAATGTCACTTCCTCAAAAGCCTTCTCAGACACCCACCCCTTCCAGATAGGTGAGGCCCCCTGTGACAATTAGTTATTTAATATCTCTTTCTTCCATTAGAATGGAAGTCTCTTGAATTCAGGGATTGCATTAGTCTTAATTATTCTGATTCTGATTCTGATTCTGATTTATTTTTGAGTTGAAGTCTCACTCTGTCGCCCAGGCTGGAGTGCGGTGGAACACTCACGGCCACCCCAGCGTCGACCTGCTGGACTCTGGTGATTCTTCCACCTCAGCCTTCCAAGTAGCCGGAACTATAGGCGTGTGCTACCACGCTTGGCTAGTTTTAAAAAATTTATTGTAGAGATGAGGTCTCGCCAAGTTGCCCGGTCTGGTCTCAAACCCACGCATGGGCTCAGGCAATCCACTTGTCTTGGCCTCCCAAAGTGCTGGGATTACAGGCTGAGCCACTGAGCCCGGCCTTGATAATATTTTAAATTTTAAAAAGCTACTTTAAAAAAACAGAGCATGCTCTCTTGTACATAGTAGGTCGTTTGTGAATATTTTTTGAGTGAAGTATACTAGGCATTTTCTCCCATTGTATTGCTAAACTCTCCTTACAATCTTGCAATCCCATTTTATGGGTAGGTAAATTGAGTCTCCAAGAACACAAAGCAGGGCAGTGTCATACCTGGGATTTGCAGCTAGGTCTGTATAGCATCAAAGTCCTCATTCTTTATAACACAGCAGGAATAAGCTGAAGTTATTTCATTCAAGCAACGTAACTCAGATTAGGCCAAAGCCAGAACACTATGAATTCTTTTTATTTCACTGGGTCAAACCCACTGAAATCAATTTAACACATGTAGCGCTTATGGGGTGCCATTTGCTCATCTACTATGTTAAATAAGAGGGCAAGAAAGAGACAAGATAAGCTTCAGGGGAGTGCTGGATAGAGTAAGCTGGAGAGAGAGGATCCCAGAAGGAGAAGACACTGGGTACTTCCCAGAGGCATAACCTGGCCCAAAGCCCAGGTCTTTGACTCATTAGGATTGGCCTTCAGGGGTGGCCAGAGCCTGCTATTTCTGACTCTTGCTCTGGTGGGTAAAACGTTGAGGCCAGCTGCTTAATGGGAAGAGTTTGGCTTTGGAGTCACCCCTTGCTACTCTCCAGCTGAGTAATGTCAGGCAAGCTACTTATACTCTCCAAATCCCAGTTTCCTCATCTGTAAAATGAAGATAATGATGCGTTCTTTGCAGGGTTGTGGTGAAGAATGTATGGGAAAATGTGTGTAAAGCACCAGGCTCATTGCCTGGCATATGCTATTAACTAATGTTTGTGACCTTCTTGGGAGCCTTCTACAGGCAGCTGAACTGGGAAAGGATCACAAAGAAGCTTTTCACAGTGGGGGATTCAGAAAGGCAGCAGCCAAGAGTATTGAGAACAGTGACATGAAGACACTTCCATCTTTATTTTCTTCTTTTATTTGTTTCTTTGTTGAGATGAAATTTACATAACACAAATGAAGCATACAAGTCAGTGGTGTTTTTCACATTCACAATATCTACTTATATTTAGTTCTAAGACATTTTTGTCATCCCAAAAGGAAACCCTGTATCCATTAAGCGGTCACTCCAAGGCCAGCTATGATGGCTCATGCCTGTAATCCCAGAACTTTGGGAGGCTGAGGCAGGAGGTTGGCTTGAGCCCAGGAGTTTGAGACCAGCCTGGGCAACAGAGAGAGACTTCGTCTCTACAAAACAAAAAAATAAAAAATTAGCCGGGCATGGTGGTACATGCCTATAGTTCTAGCGATTGAAAGACTAAGGTGGAAGGATCGTCTGCGTCTAAGAAGTCAAGGCTGCAGTGAGCCATGATCTTACTATTGTGTTCCAGCCTGGGCAACAGAGTGAGACCTCAACTAAAAAAGAAAAAAAAAGTAGTCACTCTGAGTTTCCCCCACCCACCAGCCCTTGGCAACCATTACTCTATATTCTGTCTCTATGGATTTATCTATTCTGATTATTTCACATAAATGCAATCATATAATATCTGACCTTTTATATCTGGCATCTTTCATTTAGTACAATGTTTTGGGGGTTCTTATAGGTTGTAGTATGTATCAGAATTTCATTCTTTTTCATGGTTGAGTAATATTTCATTATCGCACATATCACATTTTGTTTATCCATTCATTTCCCTTTTTTTTTTTAGTTGGAGTCTCACTCTGTCGCCCAGACTGGAGTGCAGTGGCCACTCCCGGCCCCTGCAGCTTCGACCTGCTGGGCTCCGGCGATCCTTTCGCCTCAGCCTTCCGAGTAGCCGGAATTACAGGCGCGTGCTACCATTTCCAGCTAATTTTTTGATTGATTGTAGAGATGAGGTCTTGCCAAGTTGCCCAGGCAGGTCTCGAACCCATGGGCTCAGGCAATCCACTCACCTTAGTCTCCCAAGGCGCGGGATTACAGGCTGAGCCACTGAGCCCGGCTTATCCATTCATTTCTTGATGGATATTTGGGCTGTTTCCACCTTTTAGAATAATACTGCCATGAACAATTGTGTACAGGTATTTAAGTACTTGCTTTAAATTCTTTGGGGCATACATCCAGGAGTAGAATTGTTAGGTAATTTTAAATTTAGCCTTTTGAAAAACCACCTAACTGATTTCCCAGGTAGCTGCACCATTTTACATCCCACCCAGCAATACACAAGTATTCCAATTCTCCACACCCTCACTAAAACATACTTTCTGGTTTTTTTGGATTACAGCCGTCCTTGCGGGTGGGAAGTGGTTATCTCATAGTGGTTTTATTTTTCCTTTGTGGTTTCAGTTTGCATTTCCCTCACCTTTATTTTTGAAATTCAGAGGAGTTGTCAGGTCTCCATGGTTTCTTTGACTCCTCAGACTCTCGCTGATGTCTTATGTATAAAAAAGGTTTCCATGGGAAAGAAGTTGTCTTGTACAACTCTGGTAGAATTTTAAATTAGTACAAAGGTCATTCAGCAACACTCCCCATCAAGATCACGAATGAACACACCCCTTGATGCAGCAGTTTCAAGTCTACGAATCTGTCTTATGGATATAGTCCCATGTGAACAAAATGATGTATCTACAAGGTTATTCATTGCAACGTTATTTATAACAGCAACAGATGGGAAACAAAATAAATGCCTCTCAATAGGGAACTGGTTAAACAAATTTTGGCATGGCCATACCATAGGACCTTGTATAGCCATAATAAAAGATGGGGGCACCTCTTTGTGTACTAGTGTGAAGGGAATTCCAAGACACATTGCTATGTGAAAAAAACAAAGCAAGGCATGCAGCTGTGTGTAAATAGCATGCCTTTCATATAAAAATGGGAGAAAAGAACATTTGTGTATATATATGTGTGCATAAATACATGCATATGTTTTCTTGAATATTCATGAAATACCACTGGAAAAAGGAAATTGGTGGCAGGTAAATTTTTACTGCATTTTCTATTGCACCTTTGAATTTCCAAACTCTGTAGATTTCCTGTTCAAAAATAAGATGAATTAAATTCAAGACAGTTCATAAACACCCAATGATCTTATGGGCTCTGATTGTTTTTATTTTATGGTGATTTGATAGGACATGGACTCTAATGTAAGTTTTCCTACACAAATCGATGCCAGGGCGGGGATTGCAGAAGAATAATTCTGTTCTCATCCCTTTCACTTCCACTCGTGGCTGCAGCCTTATCTTGCTGACTTGACCATAATTTGAACTTGAGTCAGGTCACCCAAGGCCATCCTGAGTAACCACCCACAGTGTCCCTTCCCCGACTCTGAGAGTTCTACCCTTAGGTTTGTCCCACAAAGTGGTGCTGACAGAAACAGATGGGACTGGGCTGGGCAGAGAAGCAGGTGTGGCCCAGGGCACTGAATGGAGGCTATGTCCAGAGTAAATCTTTGAACTTGAGGCTGGGTGCTCAGTGGCACACAACTACCACGGAACCCAAGAGCTCTGAGCAGATCAAACCGTCCAGAAGCAAGTCTCAGCTCTGCTGCTTTCTTGCTCAGTGCCTTTGGACAAATCACCACAAGCCACTCAACCCCTGTTTTCTCATCTCTACATGGGGCCAATACATGCAGATTGCTGCATGTAGAAGATGAAAAATGTTAAGACGCTTTCCTAATGTAAGCCCTGGAAAATGTTGTACCAGTGGGACTGTTCTCTTGCAAGTCGCTATGAGCAGTCCACATTGGTCAGACAGCTCCCATATGCTTGCTGTGTTTGAGAGCTGAAAGGACAACAAAGAACAGTAACAGATTCTCTGGCTCTCAAGAGTTTTGAGTGCTCACAGGCTAGTGAGAGAGGCAGATGAAGACAATTAATTGCAGCCGTGTGCAAAGGATAGAACAGAGCAATACCGGCTGTAGGGGAGCAGAGAAGAGGAAGGCATTAGCCATACCCGGGGACTCAGCAAGGGTTTATGAGGCCAGATGATGTGAGGTTGAATCATGAAAGGGAAATAGGAGGCTGCCAGGTGCACAGGGAGCATTCCAGGTGGGAGAAATAGTCTGTGAAGAAGTAAGACGGGCAAAAGAATACAGCGTCTATGGGCAGCTGCAAGCAACTGCTGCAGAGTTTGGGGTGTGTGGGTAGGGGCTGAGTAATGTTCAAAATGGACGAGCAGGTCACATCTTGGAGATCTTTTTTATGGTAGGTCACAGCTAGATGATGCAGTAAGAAATCAAACAAAAATAGGTAAACACAGAGCAGCAGGGAATCCTTTTACAGCTCTCCCAACTATAAGAGAGAACAGACACTGAGCTCCAGATTTTTGATCCCTGACTCTCTGTGATTTGCATTGGTCAACATGGTTCTTATGTTTTGAGTCAGGGTCCCCCAGGCTGGAGCTCAGTGATATGATCACAGCTCACCACAGCCTCAAACTCCTGGGCTCAAGTGATCCTCCCGCCTCAGCCTCCCGAGTAACTGGGACTACAGGCACACACCACCACGCTTGGCAAATGTTTTTATTTTTATTTTCGTAGAAATGACGTCTCACTATGTTGCCCAGGCTAGTCTCAAACTCCTGACCTCAAGCGATCCTCCTGCCTCAGCCTTCCAAAATGCTGGGATTATAGAGGTGAGCCACCACACCCAGCGGGTCATCAGTTTTGAACATGCCCCTGTGAGAAACTTCAGTTAGCAGTCCTGGACTTTGAGTCAACCCAGGCCAGACCCCAGACAATTTCAGCTCCAAGGCATGGAGTCACCCAGGCTTTGGGTCTTCCTGGCTGAGATCCCAGACAAGCTATCATCACTATGCCTGCTCAATGACCTCCAGCATCTGTGAGTACAGGCAGTTGCTGTGTCTTAGGATGAAGTTACTGATCTAAGACAGAGAAGGGCTCTCACATGGTGGAGAACTGCCCCAAGGAAGTCAAGAAATCTTCTACCCAGGATGTGTCCCAAAATCAAATGTATGGCACACACTCCATGTGACTGCCACTGGCCTTTGCAAAACCCAGACTCACCATGCTGCTCCTCTGATTTCAAAGCTGTTGTGGGTCCTCTCTGACTGTAGAACCCAGTCCCACTGCTTAGTCTGATGCCCAGGTACTCACAGTCTGCCTCCCTGTTACTCTTCTCAGAAGCCATCCCTTGTTCTTGCTTCTTCACTGCATGGGGAAAGCAATCTCATCATTCAGGGACTGGCTAGCTCCAGCCACACCAGCAGCCTGGAGGAAGGCATTACTTCCTCTCCTAGGCTCTCTCAGCAGCTGGCATTTTCCTGTCTTAGAGCTCTTCGCAGATTGTTCATTTTTGTGTAAATTCCTTGGCAAGACTGTGATTTCCTGGAGAGTGGGGCTGCATCTGACTCGTGCCTGTGTCTCAGGGTCCACCTCTGTATCCTGCTCAGTTAAAGCTTGTAGATGAATGAATGGATGCCTGGGAGAGGGGGAGGAAGGGAGGGAGGGAGGAAGTAGAGGAATGGAGGGAGGGAGGGGTGCTCTCCAGCAAAGACCATGAACAAATGTTTTCCGAGAAGAGTTTAAGTCAGGAGTGGTCTGTAAATGGTAACCTCTACTACCTTTTCTTCCATTCTCACCCTCTTACATTGCTCCTCTCACACTAATTTTTTCTTTTTTCTTTTTTTTTGAGTTGGAATCTTATTCTATCTCCCAGGTTAGAGTGCAGTGGCACACTCATGGCCACCCCAGCATCGAACTGCTGGGCTCCAGTGATCCTTCTGTCTCAGCCTTCCAAGTAGCTGGAACTACAGGCATGCACTACCATGCCCGGCTAATTATTTATTTATTTATTGTAGAGATGATGTCTTGCCAAGTTGCCCGGACTGGTCGCGAACCCATGGGCTCAGGCAATTCACTCGCCTTGAGTCCCCAAAGTGCTGGGATCACAGGCTGAGCCACCGAGCCCGGTCTCACACATTTTTTTCATACACCCTTAATTCTCTAGAACAGGGATCCCCAACTACTGGGCCATGGACCTGTACCAGTCTGTGGCCTGTTAGGAACCAGGCCACAGAGCAGGAGGTGAGCACTGGTTGAGGAAGTGAAGCTTCATCTGTATTGCAACTGCTCCCCATTGCTCACATTACCATCTGAGCTCCACCTCCTGTCAGATCAGCAATGGCATTAGATTCTCATAGGAGCACAAACCCTATTGTGAACTGCACATGTGAAGAATCTAGGCTGCATGCTCTTTGTAAGAATGGAATGCATGATGATCTGAGGTGGAACTGAGGCAGTGATGCTAGCGTTGTCCCCATCACCCCTCGATGGGACCATCTAGTTGCAGGAAAAAAGCTCAGGTTCCCCTCAATTCTGCATTACGGTGAGTTGTATAATTATTTCATTATATATTACAATGTAATAATAATAGAAATAAGGTGCACAATAAATGTAATGTGCTCGAATCATCCTGAAACCATCTCTCCTCCTATCTTCCATGAAACTGGTTCCTGATGCCAAAAAGGGGGACTGTTGTTCTAGAAGTACCTGCCGTGCTGGGGTTTGTGTATTTGGGACATGGGGACAGGGATAGCCATGTCTCGTTGACCATACTAGAACAGTTACTATGTCTGCTCTGCAGATGACGCATCAGAGACCTCTAATGCAGATTTCTCTTTTACATTTCTCTGTGGACTATATTAGGAAACATTAGTTACAATGAAATGGGAGGTAGGAAAAACAGCCTTCAGTGTTCTTCACAAGATAGTTTTCTATGGTCCACAGGCTGATATATATTTTTTCTACTTAGAATTAGAAACGGATGGCACTGCCACTTTTTCCCTTAGGAAAATATTTATGGATTTAGCGATCTTACTTTGAGGGTAATTCACCAATGATGCTGCCTAAATGTTTCTCCTTTAATTTCATCCCAAGGCCAAGCTTTAATGCTTGAAATGATTAGTTCACACTGCAACTAATTTAGAATTTGAGGCAACACAGACACAGTTTGCATGTATATTCTCATAAGAAAGTTTTGAAATAACCCTTTATCTTCAAAGTCTCAGAATTACTTACAAATGTGCAACACTTCATCCAAAGTTGTGACCATTTTACAAACCAAAGGCTCACAAAATCAAGGCCTCTTGAATCATCAGGGCCTACTAATTATTTTTATTTTTTATTTTTTTAGAGACAGGGTTTCACTCTGTCTCCCAGGCTGGTGCATAGTGGCACAATCATAGCTCACTGCAGCTTTGACCTTCTGGGCTCAAGTGATCCGTTAGCCTCAGTCTCCTCAGTAGCTGGGAGTACAGGCATGAGCCTCCACACCTGATTAAATTTGTAAAATAATTTTTGAAGAGACAAGTTCTCACTATGTTGCTCAGGCTGGTCTTGAACTTCTGGCCTCAAGCAATCCTCCCATCTTGACCTCCCCAAGCACTGGGCGTGACCCCCATACCCAGCCTTTACTATTTTTAAAGACTAATGCTTATGATGCATGATTAGTTAATGTAGACATTTACATCTTTCAATTTTTAGTCAGTTGAATGCATTAACTTATTAAGAGCCATTTATAGAAAATTCAGTTCAACCAAGTATTTGCATACGGTAATGTTGGCAAAGGCTTCATAAACTAGTAAGATGATATAGCTTTCGGGTATTGACATCTGCATGTAGTTGTAAATGCAAGATTCCTTTTTTTTTTTTTTGAGTTGGGGTCTCACTCTGTTGCCCAGGCTGGAGTGCAGTGGCATGCTCACGGCCATCCCGGCATTGACCTGCTGGGCTCAGGCGATCCTTCCGCCTTAGCCTTCCAAGTAGCTGGAACTACAGGAGTGCACTACCACGCCAGGCTAATTTTTTGATTTACTGTAGAGATGAGATCTCGCCAAGTTGTCCAGGCTGTTTTCGAATCTGCGGGCTTAGACAATCCTCTCAGCTCGACCTACCAAAGTGCTGGGATTACAGATTTGAACCACTGTGCCCCACCAAGACTGCATTTTTAAAAGGTGTAGACAAACTAGATATATGAGGGGAACCCTCCCAAAACTGGAATTTATTTATAAAACATTGTGTATATATTCTTACATGTTTAAACTTCAGCCACCATCAAAGTATTCTCTATTTGATGCAATACACCTATTGAAATGCTTTTTCCACTGCTCAGAACAGTTTTTGAACTCGTCAATTTTGATGGCTTTTAGTGTTTCTGCCGTTTTTTGTTTCACCTCTTCCACATCAGCAGAACCTTTCCCTTTGAGGACTTTTTTCTTGGAGGAAACAAACAAAAAAAAAAGTCGCTTGGGGTGAGGTTGGGTGAATAGGGAGGGTGGGGCAGAGGAGTCACGCCATTTTTTTTTGGTAAAAACTGCTGAACACTCAGCACAGTGTGGGCAGATGTGCTCGTAAATTACCCATCATGAAAGGGCAAACATGCTGAAAGAATTGTCAAAAAACAATTCACTGAAGCCAAACGCAGCATGGTGCATGGATGCTGAAGTGTTTTGAGAACACTCACCTAGTGGGAAAGCCTGTACTATAAGGGGCCCACCTTCCCAAAGATAATTCCAGGTTTTTTGGGTCCCCTTTGTATTTGCTTACCATCTCGTTACAAATACATTTATTTTTTTATATTAAAATAAAACCAGTGAAGGCATTTTGACATTTCATATTCTTTTATATCCTAGGGAGAAACCAACTCTTACTTCCCAGCTACCTGCATTTTCAAGTCAGGCAAGCAACCTTGCAATCCAAAGTGTGAGGAACCTTCCACTGGTGATGAGAAGTGGTTTAGCTATAATCCCCAACCCATTCTCCCCACAATGCACTTCCCTCCCATTTTCCTTCCGACAGAGCTGGTTGAAGGCTCGGGATTTTGGAACATGGCTTCAGACTGCTGTCCAGCATGGCTGATCTCAGAAGGTCTTTTGAAAACCCAAAGAAACTTTCGCTGCCAGGGGATTCATTTCTCATCTTAAAATTATTCTTCACAGACAAGATTTAAACACCCATTCTCTTGGCCACAGAGTTCCCTTCTCAGAGTAAGGCAGAATAGTATTAACACCGGTGGCTGTGCTGCCCCTACAGCAGCCACAGGGATCTTTAAAAATGTCATATCCCATAGCCCACCTTCCTATCACACTTCCAATATCCAAATTCCTCACCTGGCTGGCAAGGTCCCTTGTCTTGCGCCCTCCCATCCCTGGCTCAAAACTCCGCCCCTCACTGACTCTGCTCTAGGGCCTCCCTTGACGGCCTCAGATACACCGAGCTCTCTCCCTCCTGGGACTTTGTGCATCGGGTTCTTCAGTCTAGTACACTCTTTCAGCGCGCGCATGTGTGTGTGTGTGTGTGTGTGTGTGTATGTGTGTGTGTGTGTGTGTGTACGCGTGCGCACGCGCACATGTGTCTGTGTGTTTGTGTGTTTGCATGGAGCCATGTATTCTTCCCCTTTTGGTCTCAGCTTAAATACCAACTGACCACCCTGTCTATACTGGTTCCCCACAAACCTCCCATGTCCTCTCTCCCCATGTTAGTCTTTTTATTCTCTTCTGGGCCTTTATATATGGTAATTTCTCCTCCTCCTCCTCCTCCTCCTCTTCCTCCTACTCCTTGCTTTGAATCAGAGTCTCACTCTGTAGCCAAGGTTAGAGTGCAGTGGCATGATCACGGCTCACGGCAGACTTGACCTTCTGGGCTCAGACGATTCTTCTGCCTCAGCCACCTGAGCAGCTGGGACTACAGGTATGCACCATCACGCCCCACTAATTTTTTTGATTTTTTTTTTTTGTAGAGATGAAGCCTTTCAATGTTGCCTAGGCTAATTTCAAACTCCTTGTCTCAAGCGATTCTCCTGTCTCAGCCTCCCAAAGTGCTGGGATTACAGACCACCGCACTTGGCTACCTCTTTACCTACCTATATTCTTTCCCACCAGACTGGCAACTCTATGGGAGCAAGTGCTACAGGTCATCCAGGACTAGCAGGATGCCAGGCTCTAATTTGGTATTATTAGCATTGCCAGGGGACCAGACTACATCCCTGCTTCCCTTGCGGCTGTGTTGCTGGGTGACAAAGTCATCACCTGTAGAGTTGGGAGGAAGTGATGTTTAAACTTCTATCTTCTGTAGTGGGAATCTGCCAGGGGAGGGGGGATGTGGGATTGGCAGTTGAGGAAAACTGCAGGGGAGGGAGGGGCACACCTCATCAACAAGGGTACCTGCATAATGAACATTTTATACCTAACACTGAATTGTACCCCCACATCTTTAAAAGAAAAAAAAAAAAGAAAAAATAAATACACTTCTGCCTTCTTTGCCCAGAATGCATTCCTCAGCCCTAGCTGTGTACTCATTTTCTCTTCCTGAGGGCAAGATCATGGCAGTGCCTATGATCAACTTGACCTTGTAGACAAGGACAACACTCTGAAGGGTGGCAGAGCAACTGGATGGAAAGACATGGGCCTAAATGACCACGCGTGGCAGAGCTTCCCCAAACCTGGACCATTTACCTTGAAATGTTACATGAGTGCAGAACAAACCTGTGTGTCTTTAAGCTACTATGTTTGGTCTCTTGGTTATGTGGCTTAGCTTTCAGCCTGACTGTTGAATCAACAGTTATTGAATGACTGAGTGAATCATTGGGGGCTCACCAGTTTCACCCTGTGTTGTCATTATCAAAAAAAAAAAAAGAAAGAAAGTAATTACCAAATACAAAGGTCCAGCGAGACAGGAGGCAGTCACCCTGGGGATTCATTCACTAACACCTGTTATGTTCTGGAAAACACACCCCACACCCCACGGACTTTCCTGGACTGGTTGGGTGTCCTCATCTTTTCCCATCTGAAAGCTCCCTGTGGCTTGCAATGATGTCTCACTGCACCATAGAAGGATTTGCTCTGCCACCCAGAAGAAACCAAACTTGAAAGAATGTCATGCGGCACACAAGTCACACTCTTCATGTGGAGATTCTGGGTTGCTCTGCTGTGAAAGATCTTATGTGAGACAGAAATGCCACCTCCCAGATTGTGGTAGTCCATGGCATTCGTCATAACTGAGTGTTCAGCCCACTTAATAGTGCTATACTTACTTCCAAAGTTATTGTCTGTGACATTTTATACCTTCACTTTTGATGTTAGACACATTTTTCTGAAATTCCTGCTCCATGATGGTGTGTGGCTTCATTTGTTTATTAAACTTTGGGGGAATATATTAATTGGTAGTGATGATTTCTCTAAGAATTGTCAGTTATGGTTGGTTTTGACTTTGTAAAGAAAAATGTTTCCTCCTTTTCAATGAACTTTGCCACTTCGGTCCTGGTATGTTTTTCAGTTTTACTTTATTTGAAGAAAGACATTTAATAAAGTCATTCAGTCAATCTCTTACTTCTTCCCAGAGGTGACATTAAACAGAAGATATCAGGATGGATACAGTGGCTCCTGCCTCTAATATCAGCACTTTGTGAGGCCGAGGTGGGAGTTTGAGACCAGCCTGGGCAACATAGTGAGACCCCTTCTCCTAAAAAAAAAAATTAACGGCAACAAAATAGCTATCAGATTCTGGGCTTGTTTAAGCCAGTTCCCCCAGCAAACAGATGAAGTTTTGTATGCAGGAAGTTTATCAGGGAGTGTTCAACAATACCTGTGAGGGGTGAGGGAAGAAGGAAAAGTCAGAAGCAGGAGCTGAGCTGTAATGAAGCCAGGGTCCAGAGCTGGGATGACCTCCCAGAGTTGTCTTCTACTGAAGAGAGTGGACAGGGCCTTCATACCTTCCATCCGCCAGTCATGAGATGTGGCTTCCCCTCGGGAGGAAATGTAACCTCTGGTGAGACAGCTCTCTTTGACCAAGAACAAGGCTTAGGGAGGTTCTTAGATGCAAGCAATTGGTAGCCAAAACTGGAGTGCTGTGGTCCTGCACAGCGGTCTGGGCAGCATGTTCAGCAGCCAGCACAGGTGTCTGCTGTTGGCATTAGGGTCCGAACAACACTAGATGCAGGAGGCCATTGCTTGCTTTGCATGCTCCCTGCTGTATCTCTGCACTCAGACCAGCACCCAGCACCTAGAGCACAGTAGTTGCTCAGTCGATATTTGCTGAATAAATGAAAGAAAGAGCATGCAGGCTTATGTAAGGAATTTACAAATAGGATACTTGCAGTAAACATTGTCAACATTGAGACACCTTCCTTTAAGTTTCCTAAGTAGAGACTGAAATCTTTACAGATGTTTTAAAACAATACCCATATCTTAAGCCCTGCCGTTTCCTGTGTTTGGAAAAATATTTTGAGCCTACTTGAGCGGTCAGGAAAGTGACAGATGAGTTTCTTTCTGAATAAGAATAAGTCAGTGCATTCAGGGAGGAATACTGAAACTCAAAACCAGGACACAGTATGGTAAGGCTGGATAATAGGAGGAACTATTTAAAATGGGAGCCTCATTGGAAAATCCAGGGGGCGTCTTTGCCAGGCGCACAGGTTGAGGGCTCTGAGTTGTTGGTTATGACTGAATGTGTGGGAGTGGGAATGAGTCGTGGAGGCGGCGTCTTCACCAGCCTGTGGGTACTGCTTTTATGCTATGCATTGTCATCCTCATTAGCAGATGCAGCAGCTTTGGAACCTACATGTGGATGGAACTTCACAGTCTATATCACATGTTCAAGTTCACAGTCTCATTTGATTATCAGATACAGGAACAGAGTAAAGAGACTTTTCTAATAGCATCGTGCCAATAACATGGACACGTAAGTCATTAACAAAATGTTAGTAAATTTAGTCCAGCAGTAAGTGGGATTTATCCCAAGAATACAAGATTCTTTAAACATTAAAAAATTAATTACTGTAATGCTGGATGTTGTGGCTCATGCCTGTAATCTTAGCATTTTGGGAGGCCAAGGCAGGAGGATTGCTTGAGCCTGGGAGTTCTAGGCCAGCCTGGGCAATATAGCAAGACCTCATCTCTACAAAGAAATACAAAACATTAGCCAGGCATGGTGGTGCATGGTTGTAGTCCCAGCTACTCAGGAGGCTGAGGCAGAAGGATGGCTTGAACCCAGGGGATTGAGGCTATGATTGTGCCACTCCAACTTGGGTGACAGAGTGAGACACTGACTAAAAAAAAATAATGACTGTAATTTAACAAATTATAGAATATGGAAGGATAAACAGGTGATCGCCTCAATAGATAGAGAATACACATTCAGCAAAACTGTACACTCTCCATAAGCTAGGACTAGAAGGGAATTTCCTCAACTTGATTTGGGGACATCTATAAAAAAATCTACAGATAACATATATAGTAATGAAATACTCAACCCTCTTCCTGTAAGAATGGGAATAAGGTAAAGGCATCCACCCTTACCATTGCAATTTGGTACTGTGCCAGAGGTCTTAGCTAGCGTGGTATGGCAAGAATTAAAAAGGGCCTGCAGATTGTAGAGGAAGAAGTAAAGCTGTCGTTATTTGATGACATGGCTCTCTTCCAGTACTGCCATTATAAAGATGAGAAAACTGAGGCTCAGAAAGATTAGGTGACTCATATGAGCTGATGCAGGCAGTAAAGTCAGGAATTAGCACTGACAATAAACGCTGCAATCAAAAGGGGCCTATTTTAGAAAAATATCTAAAGTAAGGTTTCAGTTATATGTCTTAAAGAAGAGCCAGAGGCATTGAGCGTTGTCCAGGGAAAATCAACTATAATTAAAGTGGGAATGGAGGAGGCTTGTCAGTACAGAACAGGCTCACTGGCTAGGCTTTCTGACCTGAGCACAGGAACATGTGACCAATGGGACCAGTGTGACTGTGGAAAGTTTACCAGATCCTGAGATGGTAAAACTGTTGGCCCAGGTAAGGTCAGGACGGAGAGAAACACTTTTCCACAGTAACTGTCGACTTGAAACTCATGGTCAGGAGATGGTGCAGGATAGAAAAGGTTTAGAAAAAAAGATGTCAAGAGACTCATACAAGGGTGACTGTGTCATTCCTAATCATAACTGTGACCCATATGAGAGAAATTGGGTGCTAATAATAATCACCCTAGGTCAACAGGCACAAGCAAGGACTGTCCTGGACACACTGGGACAATTGGTTCTCCAACTCACATAGGTATAAAGAAACTGGCGTGTGTGGGTGGCGGGGGTGGAATGGCACATTCATTGTGTAAGTTTTGGGGTATCTGCTCAGGCACTGGCCTAGTCCCTCAAGCCGGGTGACTCATAGGTGAATGTTTCAGGGCCTGGAAACCCTGTTAGGAGGGTCATTGCTGACCCCTAGCATTTTTCCTGCCCTCACTGCCAATTGTAATCAATAAAAACAATAGCTATCATGCTTTAAGCTCTTATTACAGACCACACGCTGAGAAGTGTTTTATGTGAACCATTGCATTCAACGCTAGGAGAAGGACACTCTTATGATCTCCATTTTACAAGTAAGGACAGAGTGTCTCAGAGAGGTTGAGTAATTTTCCCAAGTTCACGCAGCTGGGAAGTGCTGGAGCTGAGATTTGAACTCGGACTCCTAACATGATGTTACCAGTCTTTACATTTTCCCTTTGGGTTGCAGGCCATTTCAAGGACCTAGGTGTCTGGCATTGGATGAGTGTGTGGTTAGACAGCAGTACCGGAGTGGAAATAGAGGAATCTTGGTGACACCCCAGCCTCTGTGCTAGCCCTGAACCCCACCAAGAGACACGTGGGAGTTCAGAGTGGTTGTCAGCAGCTGCTCAGAGCAGACACAACCCCGGGTTTTTGGTTGTGTTTATTATTGCATTGTTATTTTGCATGGACTAATGCCTTCCTCAGACGGGAATCTCATTCCTCCAGATACCTGCATAACACTCCTATCACCGCCCAGGTCATCTCTGGGCCAGGCAGCCCGCATTTAATTCTCTTCATCTTTTTCCATCAGTCAATCTGAGGGCCTCCTTAATTATTTTTATTGCTTTTCTCTGAACTCTCTTCAATTTGCTGGCATATCGTTTTTCGAGTAGTGAGATACCAGAAGTGTTCTTCAGAGAAATTATAATCTCTTGTGCATGATGTAATGCTTTGGCCTAGGAAGTTAAAAATCACAGCAGCAGTTTCAGCCGCCATTGCTATCATAACCTGCGATCAATTTGGTTGTCTCCAATTAACTTGACTTTTTTTTTTTCCAGATACGTACATGGCTCAAAGTCAATATCATGTATATCTGGAATAGTCCAAGTATATGTATGTATGTATATGTATATGAAAAGAAAAAAACATAAGCAAATTCAGGAAGCCAAAAAAAAAAACAACTTTCTTGGTCTTTGTCCATTTACCAATCACACATGATATGCCAGACCTCAGTTACTAATCTCAGGAAGAATCTTATCTCAGAATACTTGTAATATTTTAAATATTTTGTTCATTAAGAATGAATTACTCATTTTCTTTAAAGGATAACATTTTGGTTTTTCTGCTCCTATTTGTAGATTAATAGCTTTCTTTCCTGGTGACTGTGGCCCATTTGTGACTCAGGTTATAACTCTCTTTGGTTTGATTATTTTGAAGTTAAATACGCATTGGCATGAACAATCATATTAACCAAGATATCATGTTAACATGCTCATCATGTAATATTATTTTTCCATAAGTAAAAATGGAAAACTAAGTTAACTTGAAGTTTAATAAAATTTTTTGAACTCAGTTTCACAACTTGTCCTCCCTCAGATTTAGGCCACTTTGGTTATTTCTTTTACCAAGTCTATTTATCCTTAGATCAGCTTTCATTCTCTTTTGCTTGGTATTATTTGCACAAAGATGGCTGTATGAGAGTTAGCTACCAAATGATGCATTTGTCTCATGACAATAGCAGATGTGCTTATAAAGGTCCAATATTTAAAACTTTGTTAGCACAAAACAAAAGCACAAGAAATACACAGCTTCTCCATGAGGGATGGCTCGCTGGCGCATGGAGTCAAATCGTGCAGAACCATCGTCTCTTGTCCAGATAATGATTTTGAAATGACCTCTCGGAACGTCAGACCTGACTCAGGCATCGTCCACAGTCCAGCAGCTGTTTTCTGCAGCCCAGTCACCTCATGATGGGATGCTGATCTAGTTGATGTTTGCAGCCCCTACGGGTCACTTCCTTTTGTAATTTGTACCCTCGAAGGCCTTCTCAAATGGTTTTGTTCATGGTGTAAGAAGTCATTTTCTCCTAAGACTCTACCTACGTTTCAAAGTTGGCCTCATTTTCTGCAAGGTCAGCTTTACCTAGGGGTGGCAGAGAAGTGATTCAAGACATGGATTTCATTAACACATTTGGTTTAAAAGTGAATACAGGTCACATTCTTTGGTGTGTGTCTTGGTTGGAAAACACCACCACCCGTACCACCAAAATGCCACCCTCAAAACTTCTCAGCAAAGTCATGACAATACCCTCTTCTTGCAACTCCCCTGACTTTGTGTCTTTCTGTAATATACACTATAATTTATAAAAGTGTGAGCAACTGTGGAATTGTTCTCCTAATAGATTCTGAAGATTCCAATTTCCATTCTGCCACACAAGACTGAAAATCCACTTGTGCTCACTTATCTGTATCTGTACCTCATCCCCATGCTGCATCAAAAATCAGGTTCAGGTGCAGGTTAAGAGCACGCATTTACCTCAGAATATGGGACTTATTAAATATCTCTCCACAATTAACATCACCATATCAATAAGAATTATCATTAGGTCCTGTCAATCAGGTGCTGAATTTTGCTTCAGGGAAACAAAACAATTTAAATTATAGCAAGTGCTCCCCTTCTTTTTTTTCTACATGCTTCTCTTTAAATTGGATAATTATGTGGCTTTTCATTAGATTCCTCTAAGCGTAATAGATCACGATATTCACCCTTTGACCTTGGTGATGAATGTCTCTGGTGAAAACATGTGACAAGCAGTGTTCTAATGAGAATAAAATACTGAATAACCGGAAATCTTGTCTAATGAAAGGAGGAAGCGAGAGGGAAACATAACAACCTTTAAGGTTGTTGCACAAAATGCATTTCTAATGGGGCAATGATACAGGCTGGGGAGACAAGGGGCTATTTTTGGTTCTAATAATGTAGATGGTAACACTGATTTTTCTCCCTTGGAATGCGAACAAAAATGGAGTAACAGACATTTTAGGAAAGCTGTGCATCAGAAAATTCTGGTCTCGACTGAATTGCAAGCACAGATGGAGTGAATCCACTGGCCTAAGGGGGAATTCAAATGACTCGCTGTATCTTGGAACACCTGCAAATGGCAATGAGGGTACCACTCTCGCTTTATTGCTTTCTTTATGGGAGTTCCAAATGTAAGGGCAGCTTAAAAAGGAAACAGTTTGGTCTTGGGGGATCCATAATCATACTGGGGCTGTCCAGGACAGGAGAAGCAAAGGGGCCTCCGATCCCTTCCCACCTCCCTCTCGGGTCAGTCCCTGAGCAGCCTGCCCTGTTGGAGCTAGGCTATCTCTTACATCTTCAAAGTCCTCATTCTTTGGTGTGAAGAGGGGTTGAGGCTTCTCATAGGTAGCCTGGGATGTAACCAGAGGTCAAGGACAAGTCAGTGACCTCTAGTCTCTCTTGGTTCCACTCCCAACCCCCTATACACCAGGTTTCCTGTATAGCTACTTTGTGGGCACGGTGTTGCTCCTGGTGGCAATGGATGGGGAATTTCCTGTCAAATCAGCCCTTGATACTATGGTAGGCTCTGGGGTCATGGAAACAGGCAAAGTTTGCTTCTTTTGGACTCCCTAGATGCTGATTTGATTTGAGGATACACAGCATGAGAGCAGCTCCTTGTAAAGTCATCAAGCATATGGATTTACTATTATCACCTAAGGGCGTGGGTTTGAGCTACTTGTTAAATGTGCGAGTCAGGTTGTGCTTGATTTGGAGTGGAAGAATGGGAGATGGAAACTACCACTTATTAAGCACCCACTAAATGCCAAGCACTCTCCCAGGCTCTTGACACATACTCTCTGATTTAATTCTCCCATCAAACCATATTATCTCATTTTATGATTTAGGGAGTGGCACATCCTGACCCAGAATGACATAATAGCTTGGCTGGGATATAACATCAGGTTGCTCTGTCTCCCAAGAACATGTTTTCTAGGTTAAAGGTAGCATAGAGCAAAACACTACTACTGTCTCCCAAGAACCATGCCTTTACCGTAAACTTCTCCTCAACTTACCTTTCCAGATCTTGACGGAATTGATTGGATTATTATGGACTTAATATTATTACCATCAATCTTGCTAGTTGTACAGTTTATTTTGCTTAACGGAAGACATGCAAGAGAAAAAACAGCTGCCTCTGTGAATTGATTTCTTCCGGTGAATTCCAGTTTGGGAGAAGACTTTGCAGTGAGTGATGTGTGTGCTTACAGAGGATTAAGAAACTGACCAGGCTCAAAAACATGGTTCCCTTTGTTTATCTTCAGATCTGGTCTGTTTAAGGTAAACTTCATCCTGGGTCCTCATTCCTGACCTCCACCAGGTGAAATTTCGTGGAGACCTCTTCTCTGCCAGTAATCCTTCTCCTCTTTCCCCAAGAACCTGCCAGGAAGAGAAATATTCAAAGTCCATTTTGAGCTCTCAGCCTGGGATTTACCCATAATTTGTCATGGACACTGGGCAATTGCTGGCACACAACACCGAAGGAGAAGCACACGAGAGAAAAGGCTCTACCTTCCTAGTAAGATCATCATCTTTGCATCAGTCACTCTAGAGACATCCCTGGCTTCTGATCCCTGCTCAACTGCATGGAAAACAGACCATCTAGCTTCTCTCCAGCTACCCATATGCTGAGAAGACTGGAAAAGATGGAGAATCATAGTTGTTGCAAGCACTTGGGGGCTCTAGCAGGTGTCCCTAAGAACTCTATAAAGAGGAGCTGTCATTCTTCTCTGAGATTTAAACCTTTAACACAAAACTGATCAGAGGGGAGGTGTTAGAAGTAATCTGAAGGAGCTGACATGGTTCCCAAGTCCATACACTCAAGTGCAACTTGTTTGGATGTTTTCTTAACAAATCTAAAGAAAGAATGCTTTGGTCAGAAAGAAAAAGTGTTATTCAGCCATGAAAGCAGGACAAGAAGAGTGTCTCAAATGTAAATGTCAGCAGGGCCGGCCTCAATCTTGCCCAAATAAGGAGGAGTTAAGTCAATTGACTTGGGTAATTTCTGGGCCCCTCGGGAAAACATATCTCTAACATGATGATGCAAGCCGTAGATATTACATGTCTGTAATTGACACATTAAGGATTCAGGTCTTTTTAGGAAGAACATCTCATCCTATCATGATGCTAAACACTTGGTTTTTCCCTGTCTTGATTAAAAATTTACCAAACAGGCTTCAGATTGCCGTGCTGATTCCCATGAACGTTTGCCAACAGAAAGCAGATGAGATGACAGCATGGACTTAGAGTATTCCTGATAGTGGTTTCATTTTTTTTGTTTTTGTTGTTGTTGAGTCAGGGTCTCACTCTGTTGCCCAGACTGGAGTGCAGTGGCATGATCATGGCTTACTGCAGCCTCCAAATCCTGGGCTCAAGCGATCTTCCTGTGTCAGCCTTCTGAGTAGTTGGTACTACAAGCACACACCACTACATTCAGCTAATTAAAAAGTTTTTTCTTTTTTCTTTTTGGACAGATGAAGTCTCAGTCTGTTGCCCAGGCTGTCCTGGGCTCAAGCGATCTCCCTGCCTCAGCCTCCCAAAATGCTGTGATTATGTGCATGAGCCACTGCAACTGGCTAAATGCTGGCCTCCTAACCACCAGCCTAGGGCTCTTTTCACCTCAGAGCCAGCTCTGAGAAGGTAGCAGGAAAGTCCACTTATCTACAGACCATCTAGCATCCCAGGTCCTAGTGTAAGACTGGCCCATAACAAGTGCTCAGTAAACATCTGTTTTTTAACATTTGCTCAATAAACCCCTGGGGCCCCAGTAGAAATAGGTGATGTGGGTGATGCATGAATATTCAGTGGGACACATTTGTTAAGTTTGTTAAGAACCTGAGGGAGTCTTGAAGACCACTGAGGGTTCCTGAGGGAGACCACCCAGTTTCCTGACTTGTGGATGAAGGTCCACTGGAATAGAGGTGGTAACTTTCCCAACTCCATTCACCCCAGTGGGCTGCACGTGGCCTAGATCTGTGGCAAGTGCATTTGTGGTTATGCTGATGAGAGATATTCTCTGGACCTACTGATCTGCACCAGAAGGAAACCCGAAATCACCGAGGAATGAGAGTTTTAACTAGCTATCTCTTGTCCTGTACTTACCTACTTTGGTCATCTGGCTAGACACAAATCATGGCCCAGAAGGGAAAATGAAATCTCAAGAGTTTAATTAGTATTGTCATAATTGGATTTGGAAGAAAATGCAATGAGTATCTGTTATGGTAGAATTCAAAGGGAAGCTGGGAGAGGTGCGTTGTCTCCAGGATTATCTGGGACTTCTCCCTCATTCCCAGACTCTTTCATCATCAAAACTACACAGCTTCTTACAATCATTCACTTTGATAAGTTTGTTGTTGAAAACGAACATAAGGAAAACTGTTCAACAAAGGATGCATTATTCATGTTGGACTCAACTCTGCCCAAACCATGGACTCATCAACAGCAGGTTTGCAGGAGTCTGGGAACAACCACATGCATATACCTCAGGGAGAATTCTATCAGCCATGTGTCTTTCTTACCTTTGTAATGGTTTCAGAAGCAGAGAATTGTACCGAGACCAAATTGATCTCTGGAGGTACAACCTATTGTTTCTTTGCTTTTTTTTATTGTAGAGACGAGGTCTCACCAAGTTACCCAGACTGGTCTCGAACCCCTGAGCTCGGGCAATCCTCTTGCCTCGGTCTCCCAAAGTGCTGGGATTACAGGCTTGAGCCACTGTGCCCAGCTGCCTATTGTTTCTTGACTCTTGAAGAGGTCCATGTCCTGGTTTAAAAGCAATCACCAGAGAACCGAGTTATCTAGTTCAGTTAGTGACTTACTCAAGGTCACACATCTGGTTAGGGTTTCCTTCGCAGTTTTTAAAAGGAGTTTTTAACTTAGAGGCAGAAGGGGATGGTGGCAGACAGAAACTGGAAGTCATATAAATGACATGTGTTTATAAGAATATGTCGTAGTGAGGAGAGATAGATGAACTAGGACAGTGGTGGTGAGCCACGGACTCCCACTGGATAGTGCTCCCCTTGACCTCCTTTCTGAAATGTGTCTTGGAAAGCTCACAGGTATGTTGCTGAGTTAAACATTCCAGGAAACACGGACATAGGCCATTTGTAATTCATTATATAATTACTGGAATTCACTGGATAATTACCAACTCTCCATGCCGTTGTTCTCAGTGGAGACCTGGCCTGAGTATTCTCCAAGTCTGAACTTTTAGAGATGAACCCAAATCAATAGAGAGCTGAGTAATGGCAAGTTACTGTCAGAGAGCATTCCAGTTAAAGGATTCATGCCAATGTCCACATGCATCAATATCGGAGCGCCACATGTATATTTAAAGTGTTATATCAGAGTGTAACACGTGCACTCTGCATTTGTGATATCTTCCGCCTATCATTTAAAGTTGCTCCCAAAGTAAGTCATTTGGCTTTTCAACAAGGACATTCTTTTATTTTACAACATGCAATATATTTGTAACGACCTGTCATTTTCCTAAATTCAGTTCACCACCCTTGCAGGACGGAGAAGGACTGCCATAAATGCAAGAAGGGTGCCAAGGGCATCCTGTCCCTCTTTGGTCTTGTGTGAAGGAGGAAGAGGGGATGCAGGAGTTGGGGGAAATGGCCAACACAGGTTCAAACAGCCTTTGCAGCTCTCCATGACTGCTAAGCCCCGGTCGGGCATCTCTGGTGGTTCATGGTCAAGGGTTAGGTTAAAAGTTGTGACTTCAGAGGGATTCTAGGATCATCTTCTGGTGGGAAGAGAAAGGAAATCAACATTTAGTGAGCAAATACTATATGCCAAGCATTCTTCATTTCATTTAATCCTCACAATAACTCTAGAAACTAGCTCAATTTTTCTCTCTCTATTTTTAAGAAAACTGATTCAGAAGATTAAAAAACTTGGCCAGAATCATACAGTAAGTAGATAGAAGAACTGAGACTTGATGTCCCAGCTGCTGCTCCCTCTGCTTGATGGACAGTAACTGTAAGTTATGGTCCATTGCTTTTGTTTTGGAGGGAGGCGACCAGGCAGCAGCTGGCGTCAGGAAACTCTCTTCCTAGACCAGGGAATAGAGGGCAGAGGTAAACTCATCTTGGTAATCCTGAGGGTGTGAGCAGCACTGTGTTCAAAGTTGTTTTTGTGTCGCCCGTGGGTGTTATCAGGGCCTCGCATATTAAGCCAGTTGGCCATGGGTGGCTGGAGCAGAGAGAGGCTTTGTTTTCCTTGTGTATGCAGCTGGTTTAAAAAGTGGGCTCGAATAAATATTGTTCAACCAACATGTATTGTTGAACCCCTACTACTATTAGGCACTGACATAGGAGTGAGCAAAACAAAGTCCCTGCCCCAAATGGAAAGACAATGAGTAAGTCAACAAGCAAAATCTGGTTTAACAGATGGTGATAAATTGAACGGAGAAAAGTTAAATAGAGTAAGTGGCGTGGACGTTTGTCTTGTCCAGTGAGGACTTCATGTGTACATGTGAGGCAGGATGTGTGTGTGGTGTGTCTGAAGTGCAGCAAGGGACCAGTGTGGCTGAGCTCAGAGAGAGAGGGAGAAGACTGCAGGAGATGCGTCAGAAATGTAGCTGGGGCCAGAGAGCATAGGACTTTTTAGGCCATTGTAAGAATAATGAATTTTATTCTGAGATTATCTGGGAAGTCATAAGAAGTAGAGCATTTGAATGGAGAAATGACATGACCTGATTTTTATTTTAACAGCACTGCTCGGATGCGTGTTGAGAATAGCCTGTACTGGGGTAAGTATGGAGTCAGGGAGGCCAGTTAAGAGGCTGTGCAGCCATCCTGGAGAGGGATGGTGCTTTGGAGCAGAAAGATGGCAGTGGAGACTGTGAGAGGTGGTCAGAGTCTAGATATAGTTTGAAAATAAAGTCTGTTGGGTTTGCTGGTGGACTGGAGTGTGGGGGAGTGAAGGTTGTGTTTCTGAGCAAAAAATAGAAAGGAGTTGATATCTGTTGAGAAAGGCTACTGTTGAGATGACCTGGAAGAGAGAGAGAGAGAGAGAGAGAGAGAGAGAGAGAGAGAGAGAGAGAGAGAGAGAGAGAGAGAGAGAGAGAATGTGTGTGTGTGTGTGTGTGTATGTGTAGTGGGTATGGGAGGTGGGGTTGGAACTAGAAGGTCATCTTTAGAATGATTAACTTGAGATGCCTGTGAAGTGTTGCTGAGGTCCAAGTTGAGCCCTCTCTGAAGTCTGGGAGAATAGTCCAGGCCAGAGATTTAACTATGGGGTTTGCTAGCAAATAGGTGGCATTACAGACATGAGGTTGGATGAGATCAACTAAAGATACAGTGTAGAGACAGAAGAGGACGAAGGACTCAGTCCCAGGCACTAAAATTTTTAAGAGATTGAAAAAGCAAAGAAGCAGCAGCTGGAGACAGAGAAGGAATAGCTTCCTGGGAGTGAGGAAACTGCTGAGCGTTCAAGTCCTAAAAGAATGGAGAGTCAACCTCTGCCTTGAGCAATCTAGCTGTCAGGGGCAGCTTTCAACAGGGAGTTTCATTGAGGGGTGAGGCTGAAGTCTGAAGAGTGAGTTCAAGAGAGAACGGGAGGAGGGGCCGTTGAGTCTACCAGTGTAGACATCTCTTCTGAAGAACAGTGCTGCAAAGAACAGATGGAAGTTGGGCAGGAGCGAACCATGTGGCCAAGAAAAGAATTTTCTTTTTAGATGAAATTGCTGCAGATTTGTGTGCAGATGGGATGGATGTGATGGAGAGGAGGGAGAGGGAGGGAAGAACTTCTGGAACAGCATCCTTGGGTCCGTGAGGGAGGGGCTCTGGGGCACAGGTGATGGCTGAGCCTGGATAGCAGCGGGGAGATCATGCCCAGAAACAGAAGGAGGCAGGCGTAGCAGGCACAGGCAGGTGGGGCGTAGAAGTTGTCAGAGTGGACCCCGGGGTAAGGTTGGTCACTGAGAGCAGCACAGATGCAGAGGTACTGAACATCTGAGAGAGAAAAAGGTGCAAAACTGTCCTCCTGACACTAAGGAAGTGAATGGACTGGGGCAGGTCGGGTTTCTGGGAGGCAGCAGAGGCCCATTTGGAGGAAGCAGCAGTGAATGTAAAGCAAAGGAAACTCCTCAAATTTAAAGTGAATTAAAATTTAAACTTCAAATATGCTTTCCCAGCTCAGACCCTGCCTCCTGCCTGTCTGGTCTCCATCTGGGTCCTCTAGGTGCCTCTGTATGTTGCTGATCACGTGGTTTCCTCTGCTTTTCCTTGACCTGAGCTCCATGTCCTTCCTTGACCATCCTGGCTTCCTTTCTCTGCATTTTTATCATGCTTCCAGCACAGCAAACCCTGAACAGTGGATTGTTTTCATCATTTTATGGGGAGAGCCTCTCTTCTGCTAGACTGGATCAGCTTGAGGTCAAAGGCAGCTGGAAATCTTGATAATGTGACAGAAAGAAGGCAAGGCTGGTCGCTGAGCCCAGGCAGGGTTTCCTCCCGCCCGGCCCTGGTAACGTTCAGACCCAGAACTATACAACACACCTTTGCAAATTCCATTCAGTAGCTATAATGAAAAGGCACCCAGGTCACCAGGACATGTCATTCTCTTCAGCCTCTCCCTCCCACAGCTCTTCAAACACTGGGTAGATTTAAGTGGAAGTAGAGGAGCTGCCGGGGAGGCCAGGGGTGTTTGTATTTCCTTTGCAGTTGTTATCAGTGAACCAGAGAATCTTCAGCTCCCTGAAGTTGGCAGAGAGGTGACTGTATTGAGGCCTCTCTACCCCCCAGGTGGCATCAAATTGAGCCCCATGCAGTTATTAGAGGGATAATGGGATTCATTTCAGTGAGGACTGCCTGGCTGGGGCCGAGCTTATTTTAATTTTCAATGTTAATAAACTTGTGGCTATTGCTTTTTTCACACCGATGTGCCTCACACCTCATTTCGCTGGCCCATTAGGCAACAGCGGTGCCTCTGTTCCCAGCACCTCTTAAGCACGGAGCAATTATGCTTATTTGGTGAATGATGATGGAACTTGGGGGAGGCAAATACGCTGGCATAGAACTTTCCTCCCAGCTTCATCAGGTGAGCACTGAGCACCTACCTTCAGTGAAAAGTGGGGCTGTGACCCTAGCCTTCACGACAGACGAAATGCAGGGACTGTCACTTTGTGGGTCCCCAACCTAGACCTGCTGTCATGCCACCCGAGCCAGCCCCACTGACCCAGGCCTCAGACCCCTGGTGCTGAGCTATGAAAGCAGCCCATTCGGCTTGGGAAACGAGCTGACACTGCTCTCCATTTATTTTGAAATGCGAAGTTTTCAATAGGTCTTAAGTGTGTATTAATGCGTTGAGAGTAATGATCCCTTTATTTATAAAGTTGTTTAATTCCTCACTTTTGTGCTCCTTGTGGATCTGAGTGGATTTTTTATTTACCAAGTTATTCTGTGATGTTCACAGCTGCTTAAACAACCCTTGTTTTTCCCTCTTCCTGATCTTTCTATCGATGGAGGAGCAAAGCAATTGCCAGCCTGACTTCCAACTCCATTTGCAAAATTGTCCTAGTTTGAAGCATATGAGGGGACAGAGGGGCAGAGTGTGGACTACAGCCAAGACACAGGACATGGAGCTGTGCCCTCGCCCTTGGCCAGTGATGTTGCACCCTGCGGCTCCGTGATGGCATCGCTCCACCCAGCAGTCCTCCTCTACTGACCCGGTTATGGCCCCGTGCCAGCCTGCCTGACCCCAAGGTCCCCAAGCCCCTGCTTCCTACTTGACACATTTCAGTAATTTCCAGTGAAGGACAGGCTATGCCTAAAACTCCTTTCAGAACAGGGCGTTTCTGGTCAGGCGAAGTGGCTTATGCCTGTAATCCCAGCACTCTGGGAGGTTGAAGTGAGAGGATTGCTTGAGCCCAGGAGTTTGAGACAGGCTGGGCAACAGAGTGAGACCTTGTCTCTATAAACAAATCAAAAAATTAGCCAGGCATGGCGGTGCCTGCCTATAGTTCCAGGTACTTTGGAGGCTGAGGTGGAAGAATCGTCTGAGCTCAGGAGGTCGAGGTTACAGTAAGCCATTATTGTGCCACTGCATTCCAGTCTGGGTGACAGAGTGAGCTCCTGACTCAAATAAAACAAAACAAAACAGAATAGGATGTTTCTGGGCTCTTGGTTCCAGGATGTTTTAAGCAAAAGTTTGCTATCTGCTAGTGGCGGATTGTAGCTCATAACTTTTATTTTTAAACAAGTGGAAAAGAGTAGAATAGAACAGAATAGAAAATAGCAGAGTGCATTGCACCTAGTGAAGATAAGTATTGTTTCATTAAAGTGGTCTTGTTTTGGTTTGTTCCTGTAACAAATAGTTATTGAAAACTATTCTGTACTGGGCTGAGTTTGAGGAACTGGTTTCAGTTATATGTTTCTGTGTCTACTTGTAGATACATGTGTACTGAATCACAATATAAAATGGATCTCTGGTCATAGAGTGATGTGAAAGATCTTGGTGAAACCCAGCATGCCCCAGGATTCAAGTACCTCCTACTGATTCTGGCTTCAAGTCTGTCACCGGCCAACCTGAGCCTTGGTTCCAGTCTTTAGTTCTCTTGGTTGCCAGTGTTTATTGGGCAGGACTCCAAGGGTGTGCTTGTAAAGATCTTTTCCTGCTCTACTCCCTGGTGGCAGAGGGTGGGGTCCCTTTGCATTTGGAAGCATGTGACTCAGAGAGAAGACAGTTATTGACTTTGGTGGCAGGGACCTGGGTAGCACAGGGACATCAGGACCTCCAAGTCAAACAATGATGAGCTTGAGCCTCTTCAGTCAGATGACTCTCTGCTTGGGTAGGCATTTCCTGTGGAAGACACACAATGTTCAGCATCAGTGAGATCCCTGTGGGGTAGGCTGACCAGAATGCCTAAAAGCAACACTTATGAAGACTGTTTTTAGTTCTTGGATACTTTCAGACGGTCTCTGTGGCATTTGCTACAATCACAAATGGAAAAACCATTGACGAAAATAAGCTTCTGTTTTTCTGACTGCAAAAGTTCTGGGTTGTTGGTGACTATGTAGAGGGTACCTTGCTGGAGAGCTTTGGCATGCTGCTTGACTGGATTTTTAGCAAAGGCTCCCCAATTTCCTTTGGGATTCTGCCGTTTCAAATGCTGGGCTTGTCGTAGGGATCAAGTCTGTACGATGGCCAGAATTTGGATCCAAGAAAACACTGGGGCAAACTGGGGTGTGAAGGGATGTAGGAGCCAGTGATAGGGGACCTCAAATTTAGACTTTAGATGGTACATTCAAAATGAAGTTATGGATAGAGTCATAGGAGAAGAGGACAGAAGGAAGAGGCTCTGCAAACAACTTTTTTTCCTTTCATAGGACAAAGCTACTGATAGAGCTTCATAAATTAATACCTCCAAATAAATTATGTGATTATATTGTGAACGGCATATATTGCATTGTATTTTTTGGCGTTAAAAGACTTAGATAGTCAAAAGCCTGCAGTTTTTTGTAACTTTAATTTTGTAATAGACAGAGGCCTTTGAGGCTTTGGATTGATCAATTTGAGAAGATTGATCCAAGGCATGCCTGAATGTCAATCCCGTGAGGATGTTAAGTGGAGGCTGTTCGAGAAAAATCATTTCATGCCACTCTCTTCATTGGCTAAGAAAGATAAAAGCAGAAAAGCAAAATGTAGTCCTGTTTATTGAGCACTTTGGATGTTAGAATAGCACTGTTTCAGATGATAGGCAACATGTCCCCAAATGGCATCTTCACAAAGGATGCAGCATTGACCCAGAAATAATGAAGTTGGGAGGGGAAGTCTCAGACCAAACCCTGACCAGCACGGCAGCTCTGGAAAGATCAGAGATTCTTCTCCCTTCTACTTTCCTTTTTTTTCTTATTTAAGAAAAAGAGCCTTTTCTCCTCTAGTAGCAAAAGCCGTGTGTTCAGCAAACTTGAGAAACCAAAGTCAAAAGTAGTCCAAGCCGGGCTCGGTGGCTCAGCCTATAATCCCGTGCCTTTGGGAGGCTGAGGTGAGTGAATTGCCTGAGCCTGCGGGTTCGAGACCCGCCTGGGTAGCGAGACCTCATCTCTACAATAAATAAAAAAATCAACTGGGCGTGGTGGCGCATGCCTGTAATTCCGGCTACTCGGAAGGCTGAGGCAGAAGGATCGCCGGAGTCCAGCAGGCCGAGGCTGCGGTGGCCAGGAGCGGCCGCTGCACTCCAGTCTGGGCGACAGAGTGAGACTCCAACTCAAAAAAAAAAAAGTAGTCCAAAACCAAAGACAAAGAAAAACAATCACCCACAATCCTTCCTCTCTCTATCTCTCAGTTCCACTATGTAGCCAAGCAAGGCAGCCATTAATAACACATGGTATGTGTCCTTCTTTGCAGTCAATTTTTCTTTATCTTTACAGAGACATGTCAATTGCAAGGGGCATCATTCTTTTCCTCTTTCTGTGTTTCCACCTGGGACCAATAAATTGGAACTTCCATCCCTATAGAAGTAAGAAGCAGAGTACAGGACAGTTCTCCAGGTGGTCTTGGACCGACTCAGTTCTCTCCCTTTTCTTGTTTGTAGTTCTCAAGAATAACTCTAGAACGTGCTGGGAATGCAACGTCCTGAGATAGGGAAGGACTGACTGGAACAACTTCAGCTCTGTTCTAGTTCCCCCTAGAAACAGGATGTTCTTCAATGCCCAGCAAGTCCCGTCCAGGGCAGGCTGCTATCCAGGGTCCCAAGTGGTGGTGCAAGTAAAGTACACACAGATGGGGCTCTATGCACCCCAGAAAGCTTTCCTGAAATGTGGAGCACTGACTCTCCATGACTTCTGTTGCTCCTTGCTGCCTGTCTGTAAGTAATGAGCATGCTCCATATAATTTGTCTGTGTGGGTGTTCTGTCTCGGCGGACTCAGACAAGTTGGTAACCAGGGTCCAGTGAGCCAGCTTCACAGCAGGGTACTCCTGTTTTCCCCCTTGCTGCCTCACTCGGTCCCCTACCCCCATGAGAAGAAGCGTTCTTGGGCAGGGGCAGGGGCGAGATTAGGGGAAGTCTTTAAGCCTGCCTCTTCCACTTTCAAATTCATGGATTTCATTTCAACTCACTCTGGTGCTGACCAGCCAGGAGCAGCACAACTCCCCCTGGTTGGAGGAGAATCTGGAAATATGTGGGGATTTTTCTTGTTGTCACAATGGTATTATGGTTATGGTATCTAAGGGGTGGGGGCTAGGGATGCTAACTGGCCTGCAGTGTGTCGGACAGCCCCACCCAGCATGTCAGTAGCCTGGCATCGACTCCACAGGGACAAGCTCACAGGGGCCGGCCTTACCTGGTGTGGAGTTGGCCTGTAGTTTGGGGTGGGAAGGGTAATTCATAGGGGAAAAGTGTAGAATGCCTGCTTTGCCTTAGCTCCAGACCACATTTTTCCAAGTAGAACTCTTAGTAACAAAATGGATACTTTGCTCTCCATTTGCCTGACTCTTTAGTCTGTCTCAATCTCTCAATCGGTTCTTAACTCTGAGGTGAAGAGAGAAGTGTGATTAATTATTAATCTCCAACATAGACTTTAAAAATTGCACTATTATTCCATATATATTGTTTTGTACCTTACTTTTTTCACACAGAAATAGATCATAAACATTTTTTCATACCAATAAAAATATTGCCTACAGAATGACTTTTAATGGCCGCATAATAATCCAACATATAGATGTGTTATACTTTACCTAATCAGTTCTCTTCTTTTAGACATTAGGCTAGTTCCCATTTTTTAAAAGGTATAAAATACTGTTGTCATGAATGCCCCTTTTGCACTAGGCATTATCACACATTTCTAATTCTTTGTGAAAAATTCTTAGAATTGGAATTAAGGTATATGCTTACTATTTAGGCCTTTAAAAAACTGATTTATTGAGGTGTAATTGGCATATAATAAATTGCACATATTTAAAGCATACACTTTATAAGTTTTTTTGTTGTTGTTGTTATTTTTTATTTTGAGTCTCAGGTTGGAGTGCAGTGGCACACTCATGGCTACTGCAGTCTCGACCTGCTGGGCTCAGGTGATCCTTCCTCCTCAGCCTTCCAAGTAGCAGAAACTACAGGCATGGGCCACCACACCCAGCTATTTTTTAAATTTATTGTAGAGATGGGGTCTCGCTAAGTTGCCCAGGCTGGTCTCGAACCCATGAGACCAGGTAATCCTCTCATCTCGGCCTCCCAAAGTGCTGGGATTATAGGCGTGAGCCACCACGCTCGACCTGATAAGTGTTGACATATATTTACACCCATGGATCCATCATCACAATAGAGATAGTAATATATCCATCACCCTGTGTCCTTTTGTGATTCTTCCCTCCTCAGGGCCACCACACCATGCCCTCAAGCAACCACTGAGCTACTTTCTGTCACTATAGACTAGTTTGCATTTCCTAGAAATTTATATAATGGAATTATACAGCATGTACTCTTTTTGTCTGGCTTCTTTCACTCAGCATACCTTCTCCTGAGATTCATCTATGTTGTTGAGTTTACCTACAGTTGCATGGATCGAACACAATTTATTTATCCATTCACCTGTTGATACTTATTTGGGTTATTATCATTGAGATTATTACAGAGAAAACTGCTATGAACGTTTGTGTCCAAGACTGTGTAGATTTCAGATTTCATTTCTCTGGGGTAAATATCTATAAGTGCAATGACTGGGTCATATGTGGGTATACGTTTAACTTTTTAAGCAACTGCTAAACTGATAAAGTGGCTGTACCTTATGAAGACCTTTGATTTTTAATTTAAAATAATGTAAATGAATTGGATTTAGTCTAAAATACCTTAGATTAGGAGTAAAAGATCTTAGGATAGGGGAGCTAGAATGCATTTGAAATCACATCCAGTTCTTTGCTTTACTAAAGGGGAAACAGTGACCTACTTAGGTGAAGTGAGTTTTCCAAGTTCTTATCACGTCATTCTTCTGTAAGACTTTGCAGTGTGGGAGAAATTCTGCCAGTCATGTTGCAACTTCCCAGCACAGCCTTGTGTTATGGCCACAAGGGCATAGGTATCCCCTTGCATGTGTGACATAAGTTTGGGCATAAAACATCTTTTGAAACTGGAGAAGTTTTCAGGTCATGGAGTTGAGAGAATCAAAAGGGTCATGAAAGTATCATCTACAGGAACTCATATTTGACCACTCACAGTATCAACATCAATTCAACAGCAAGTTGAAGTAAAATGTGCTACCTCTATCAATCCTTGGAGCGTGGAGGAGGTCCATCCAGTTTCTGAACAACCTGAAGCACTCAATGATTAAGACCCCTGGGCAGTCCATTAAAAGTGAAGAAAACAGTCATGCCAATTCCCCAACTCCTTGGCATACCTTCCTGGCGCCCATCTCTGATCATCATATTCATAAGCCTGCCCTCTAATCGGTCTTCTTAAGCAAAGTTAACAAGTATATGTGTGCACGTTCTTGAAATTGTTTTGCTTAGCTTCAGAAGCTGTCATGGGGCTGAGAAGTCTGCCGCTTTAACCAGATTTCATCTCTGTGTGTCACTGCTCATGTCAAAGTGAAAATGCGCTCAGACATAAGAGTTGTCCTGCTTTCATCAAGAGCGCCAGCCTGCCTGAGCCTCTTTCCACTTGGTTAAACTTGTTATTTAAATTGTTAAAATTGAGACATCGGCAGTAAATTTCAGAGAAGATATAACAATTATTAGATACAAGCTGGGCTCTTGTACTTGAGAGTATACCATGCCCTCCATCCACCAGCAGAATTAGCCACAAATAATTTACAATGGTTTCTTTAAGAAGTGCGCCCTGTGGTACTTGGATGGCCTTAAATCACAGTCTGCCCCCAACTGGATCATATTTCTAACTTTAAGATAGATTTGGTTCCAGTCAGCAGAGTGGCGGCACACTCTGGGAGACCACCTTTTAATGCCTATAACTCTTGAAGAACTGAGCGGTGGATCCTGGAAGCTGCCTCTGGCTGTGAGTTTTGTTTAGGTGACTTTAATTAAACCCCAGGCATGGGGCCACAATCCAGAACAATCACCCCCTAAGGGTGAGAAGAAGAGGGAGCCAGAAGGCTCTCTGAGTGACCTTGTGCCATTCAGTGATCTCATTAAAATCCGAAAAGAGCCAGGCAGGGTGGTTTATGCCTGTAATCCCAGCGCTTTGGGAAGTCAAGGTGGGACGATTGCTTGAGTCCAGGAGTTCGAAACCAACCTGTCTCTAAAAAAAAAAAAAAATTAGCCAGGCATAGTGGCACAAACCTGTAGTCCCAACAACTCAGAAGGCAGAGGCAGGAGGATTGCTTGAGCCCAGGAGTTCAAAGTTGAAGTGAGCTATGATCACACCACTGTACTCCAGTCTGAGTGACAGAGAAAGACGCTATCTCAAAAAAAAAAAAAAAAATTCTGTAAGAGCACTTGACCCTGTGCCTACTGTGCCCAAACAAAGACTGAAGGGAAGAGTGCAGCTACTTGAACTCTGGTCACCATGGTGACTGCCTTTGATGGGCAGAACCTGACAGTATGAATGAAATTTGGAATCTTCAGGTAGATCGTCAGAGGCTGCCTGATCCATCTTCTCCAATTTGCGGTGTCAACAGAAATCCCCAGCATTGGTTGTTCTTTAATATGAATGATTCTTAAGCCACATGTCTCCCAATCTGTACTTGTGGAATTGATTGCCTGGACACAAATGTAGTATATGACATTTAGTTATGCTAAATTTTGCCATATTGATTTTAGTCTATTATTTCTATTAATGAAATACTTAAACATTCTGAATCTAACATTTAATGTGTCAATTTTGTGTACTCTTTAAATTTCTAAGTCTTTGTCCAAATCAGAGAGAAAAAATTAGGAATTTTAGAGCTGGCGGAAACTTTGCACATCATCAATTCAAGGCTCTCATTTTAAAAATCAGTAAATGAAGAACTAGACAGGCCAAATTACTTTCCCAAAGTCACACATCTAGATAGTGGCATTAAACCATGAATACTTGTTGGGTATGTATTGTCTTGTTATTTGAAAATTCCTCCCGCTGTAAAATGATCACATATTTCTTTACATTATCCATAAGACTATTGAGGAGGCTTTATAAATATTTCTTTTTAAGGTCAGGACCTGGTCTCGGCATTTTCCTCTGTACTATCTATTTCATATGCATCACCTCAGATCCTCTTCCCTGTACAGTCTTCTGCCCGGGACTATTTGCTGCCATGACGACTGCCTTTGATGGGCAGAACCTGACAGCGCCTGCTTCATAGCTGTCTATGGGCCACCCTGTGGACACTGATGTACGAGACTTCTTGGAACTCTGCTCTGCACTTGTGCATGAGAAGCTTGGAAGTATAGGGGTGTATTAGTCAAGGTTTTACAGAGAAACAAAGCTATATGTGTATGGCTTATTTTAAGGAATTGGCATATGTGATAATGGCAGCTGGCAGGTCCAAAACCTGCAGCTTGACACAGTTTGATACCTGGCAGAGCCAATGGTGCAGTTCTCATCTGAAGGCTGGCACGGTGTCACCTTTCTAAAAGTTATTCTCATCCAAAAACACCCACTAAGTTGATACATAAAATTAACCATCACAAAGGGTTAATACCATGTGAAATAAAATTTCGACCATTGAGGTAAGGCATGGGAGTCAGTAGATAAATTATTTTTATTGTCCTTCCCTGGCATCTTCTTTGCCAATTGCCCCTGCCTTAACAGACAGACTGAAATGTAGTCAGTCCTATGGCCTCTCTGAAAACCATCCTGCACAACAGAGGAAGAAGTTATGCTTGCACCTAAGTGGAGCCCAGTTCAGCATCTCACCACTTTGTTCCACCTCCTTCCCTGACTCACACCTCCTTTCTCTCACTTTTGCTCCTCTGGGATTCATCTCCAACAAAGTTTCAGCACCAAAGCTTTTGCCTCAGACTTTATTTTTCTAGGAACCCGGGCTACTATATCTTCTTACTAACTTGCAATCCTTTTTCCAAACCTGATTAAAGCCAGGAGCCCATTGTACAAAATATATATATCCCCCCAACTTTGCACTCTTGTATAATTTCAAGACCCTTTTACTGCAGCGTTTCATTTGATTCCCTCTGACCTGTTAAAAACCGATTGTATATTACGTTCTGAGCTTTAATGTCAGGTCCTATTATTACCACTTGTGCATAGAATCTGAACTTTAACTTTGTCAGCTTGACTCATACAGCCCAAATCAATCCTCTCTGTCTAGACAAAGCCATTTAACTTCTTTATAAATTACCAATTACGTAGCACTTATTTATTGGAAAATTTGTAAGTGCAGGACATGGTGAGGGGTATAAAGAATACAAGATAGAATTTCTGCTCTCCTAGTGCTTAAAGTCTGCCAAGTATTTTTGTTGTCTGTTTCTTCCTCACATTGAGAATATACTTACCAAAGTAGACACTGAAATATTATTTAATAGAAGCCTTTTTACCAACATATTCTAAAACTCAAATGATTTTGTTGGAGTCATTAAAAATATTAGTGGTGATGAGCTGGCAGGTGCCAACCAAGCTTGGGGACCAGAGAGAAGAAAAAAATGCCATTGCAGGAGCCAGTGAGAGATCCCAGCAGGTTTAAGGAACATTTTCCTTTGGTTGCTTGCTGACGTTTTATGGGAACTTGAAGGGGGCAGAGCCACACACAATACAGAAGTAGAAGGGAACCCATAGACAATGTTGGCTTTGAGATAGACGGAATCACTTTTTTTAAGTGGTAGACATAATCTTAATGAAAACTTGTTTAAACCAATGTTGTGACTCAATTGCTGTCTCCAAGGACTTGCGAGATGGAGGAGAAAGCTGACGGCTAAAATTAGGTTGTGGATCTTTCTGGTATTTTCCTGCTGTCTGGCTACCATAAAGGCATAGTTCGCCCAAGTGAATAGTGTAATTGGTAGCTTGTTGGTGAGAGGTCTTCTGTTTTAGATAAACATCTCAGCCATTTTGTACGTTTTGATCCTCTTCTTGAATCTATAAAAAAGGGACAGACGCTTTTGAAATAAAGGACTAGACAGAAAACCTTTAGGAACAATATGTTTCCTGAATTATAAAAGCACTTCATCAACATATCTCTGAACTGTGAAAAATTACTGTAAGATTTAATATCTTTAAAAACATGCTTTTGTTTTATTATGCCTTTCAATAATTGGTCTTGACCCTTATTCAGGCACAACTCCCACTGACTTTCAATTGATTGAGCTGATTTGACTTGAATAAGGTCAGCTACAAACGGCCCCCTTTCTACTCTACATTCTGATCACGTGATGCAATGTGTCATAATGCCGCAATGATGTGTATTGGCAATCTTATACCGGTGATTAATTGCTGGGAAAGTAATTTCTTTATAATTGCACTCAAATGCTTTTGGTGGCCTGACATCATAGGGAACTCAGGTACCCTGGCTGAGTATTGCCCTAAGAAGCTGATTTAATACTCCTCTCCCACCTCCAAATGAACCCAAGGCTTTGAAAATAATAGTAGCTGTTAACATTTCTTGAATGCTGACACTGCCAGGCATGGTGCAGAACAGCAAGCCTGCACCACCTTGGCCCCTAATCTTCATGATAGTCCTACGAGATAGGTGCTATGCAATGGTTGTGACTGGCCCAGTGGAGACCATCAGCGAGTTCAGTCATGCAGCCCAAGGTCACATAGGTGTTATGAGGCAGACATTGGCTCCAGAGTCTGGCAAGCACCCCACAATAATTGTGCCATTTCCCCCCCAATCTGGCCTCCCCCCATCTTCCCAACACCCAGCTGCACAAGCATCTTATAGATTTGCAACACTTCCAAGGACTTCCAGCCTCGGTGACCTTGCACTTCACCGTTGCTGTGCCTGGTCTGCTCCTTCTGCTTGTCATCACGTGGCTGGATTCTTTTCACGCTTTAGTGCCAGTATCAGCTTGCATGTCACCTCTGTGGGCAGGCCGTCCCTGATCATGCCATGGAAAGTAGGCCTCCTGGCTAGCTGGATAAGCTCCACCTCCTATGCCAACTCTCCTTCCTTTACAGCTTTTATTATGGTCTTACTTACCTTGTTTGCAATAGCATTTTGTTTCTTTATTATCTTCCACTGGAACGTAAGTCCACTAGCATCTCCACAGTGTCTGGATGTCACGAGTGCTCAGCCACTACTGTTGAGTGATTCAGGAGCCAGGTTAGTTGGAGGAAGACTGCTGATTGGATGGTTGGCAGGTGGGCAAACTCTCCAGGTGGAAGGGAGGAGGGTGCTGAGGAGGACAGGTGCGGACTTGAGAAGGAAGATGCCCTTCAGATATGGCAAGCTTTTTCTGTACTTGCCTGCTGCTGTGTTCTCTGAGTTCTTCTCCGGCCTTACTCCTAACTCACCCTATACCTCTCAAGAATTTTCTTGCTCACAGCAGAAACACTTACTTCCCCTTGTATAGTGAAAGATATAGAAATTGACTTGGGTTGTCTCAGGACTGATGGGTACTGGCGTTTGCCTCTCAGGGTCGCTGTGGACACCAGACAGTCCAGGAAATCCGAGGAGGCAGCTAACCAGAGGGACCTCAGCATCTCTAAAACTGGACTGAGTTGGGGGTGGGCTTGACAGGGATGTCACTGACCACACACCTCCTTGAAAGTTGTCACGGCTCATTACCAGCCAGTTTTCTTGGTGGGAAGTGACTAGACCCTAATGCTCTGGTGTGAGCACACTGACTTGGGAGGATTCGTGGGTCCTAACTAAGGATGAAACCAGTTATTAGCTAAAATGCCTTTTTACTCCAAGGTCAGGAGAGAGATGGGAAGGCTGCTTGTCTTTGCGGGGTCTGCCGGCTCCCATTCTTGGTGGCATGCAGCAGGGCTCCCACATCACGAGGCGTTGCACATTCATTCTCCAGGTTCAAAGCGTACCCTCGCAGTCTTTCAACGTGCCTGACATCCTTTCAAGTTCGCTGCTACAAAGGCAAATGCAAATCGAGCGCGTTTTGGAGGCGTTCTGTCAGTCAGCGCTCAATCTGTATGTTCTTCTAGACATTCCTTCTCCTGCCTGATTTATTTCATATTAAAAGGGCTGTCAATCTGCATCAAGAGAACAGGTTGAGAATGAGTGAGTGATGTTTGTCGAGTGGGTTTTTTGTTGTTTGTTATTGTTAAAAATAATGGTCTCCCTCTCTATGGTCACATTCTTGACTCACCCCCCCCCATGGCCCTACCAGACTCAGCTCACCTTGTCTGCAGGTGTTTATACATCAGAGGTATGAATTCCACGTACCAGGAGCATTTATGTTAGAAACGTATTTTGCGAGGCTTTGGCAGACCCTCTTTTATTATCCATCAAATATATCTCTTTTTACCATCTGATGACTTGGCAACAGGACCATTCTTCTTTCAAATAAAACAAATGTGCCTGCGATGTGGCAGAATATTCAGTGTTGAAGAGGCTTTGCCCTGCCTAATGCAGGCTGCATTCTGGAGGTTTCATTACAACAGGACACTAACGATATGCACTATGGCTCCTGGTGGAATTGCTTTATTGTACCAGCTGCATTATTGTTTTGTTAGTATATTGATTGTTGCCTTCTCCTGTCATTTAGGCCAGGTTTTCTTACTTTTATCTACAATTTTTGTCTATAAATAGAATTGCTCCATCATTCTGTACTATTAATTTTTGAAGATGCCTGATACCTAGCAAACCAATCATCAAGGCCTTCTTCACTTGCCGTGAGAAAACTCCCAAATTACAAAGTACTCAGAAGTCCGATTGTCTCTGAGCATAGGAGCTAACCCAGTGGTTTGAATTTGAGTGTACTTGGGAATTATCTGCTGGAGCTTGTTGAAAAGCAAACTCCTGAGTCCCAACTCCAGAAATGCAGCAGGTGCAAGGGTGGCCCAGAATCTACCTTTTAATTAATCGCTCAGGTGATACCCAGGGAAAGGAGATGGGGTTGGGTTCCTGGTGATGAGGGGACAGCAGGGAGTTGGTGTGAGGTCACTGGCTCTATCTCTGTCACTTGACCCAGGCTCCAACCTTCTTTCTCCAGACTCCCTCCTGGATCCTTCCTTATCCAATCTTCTCTCTCCTCCTCCCTCACCTCTTTTTTGGCTCTGCTATTAGGGAGTATTTCAGAGAAGAACATAACCACTTAGGAGAAAGCTCAAATAAGAAATGATATTGAAACTGCTCTCTCCTTTCCAAAGAAATTAGCTGTATATTACACTTTGGTGGTGAAGAGACAGGACAGAGAAGGGAGGAAGAAGAATAATATTCTAGAATAAAGAAATGTGCCAACAACTGCTCAGTAACAAGTTCCTTCAGGGGACTGAGGAAAAGCTGCCTTCAGGGAAGCAACATATCCACCTCTCTCCCACTAGGAGAAATCATTAGGACATCTAGGGAGGGTCAGATATGAGAGGATGCTGAAGAGCTCTTTCTCTGGGTTCACGGCACACCTACCCATCTTTGCTCTCAGATTACAGGAGGTCCCTGAGGGGCATGGGGGAGAACTGTGAGGATACAATGGAAATGGGGAGGAAAACTCATGAACACTACAGTTAAATAAATTCTTTTAAAAACAAAGATAACAAATACTCAAAACACATTGACTTCTACTTATTTTACTTTTATCTGTGTTCTAGAGGTTATTTACTTCTATTGTATTTGTATAATAGAAATACTATACAATAGTGGGCTACTGGGTGTCATATTCCAATTTTGCATTAGGTGACATCACCTTGGCAACTTGAAATTGACCACGGTAGAAGTATTTACACCATGGAAATTGGCAAATGCTGCAAACCAGCACTTGATTGGTTGTTTTGTTGACTATCTAGACTTAAGAAACTGATGGAGAAAATGTTTAATAATGCAGATTAGGATTTAAAGAGTGTCGTGTCTGTAGCTGCTACATTGTGAATAGCACAAAAAATTGAGGAAATGTTCTCATGTCACTGATGAAACAATGTGTTCTGACACATACCTTCATTTCTCACTTTTGTTCCACTCATTAATGTAAATGAAAATATCAACCACTATTCATGTCAGAACAACACTTGTTCATCACTTGCAACCTAGGATGGTTATAGGTACCAGAGTTGGTAAAAAAAATCTGCAAAAGCCTTTGGAGAGATTTAGTTGACTATAGAATTACAATAAAGAATGTTTGCTAGTTTTTTTTAATTGAGTTTTTGCTAATTTTATTTTTATTTGTAGATTATATACACATATCCTTCACATCAGTAAACTTCACAATAAACGTATGCATGCATAAATCTACAGCTTATCCATAGAGGCAGCTTCTCCCCACCTTGTCCCCTCCCTCAGTCAATTGTAAGTATTTGCCAGTACATCACTGCCTTAATCACATTTACAAATTTAAACTAATGATCTTTTGCTTGGGAATTCCAAGTAGGGAGGATATTTATTTAGGGGCTTATCTCACCGACTGGATTAGGGTTTTCTTGAGTAAAGAGCCTGTGTTGGATTCAATCATTTGATTGCTATCTTGCCTAGTTCAGAACCTGTATTCAGTAAGTGCTCAAAAATGCTGAACAAATAGTATATCTCAATATAAGCATGTCAACTAACTGCTAGTTAGTCCATAAAATATCCATGGCAAGAGTCAAACATAGGCTCCCTGGTCCATCATAACTGGAGACTAGCAGTTAGGGTGCATTGCTGGGATGCAGTTGCTGCTTCATTTGCAAGATGCTCTCTGCTAGCTTACATCCGGGATAGTGGCTGAGCTTGACTCTCCATCCCTCAGCCGTCTTTTCTATTTCTGGCATGGTCTTTGAAAGTCACCTTGCATTTGGTATGCAGTGCCTGTATGTTGGAACATGAGGGAGACTGCAGCTGGAAGAAGGAAGGAGAGGCGGGAAAGATGAGACAGTGGAGGGGAGGTGACACTTGTGTGACTGGCTCCGATCCTTGGCGGGTGCCAGTGACCATGCTGTCTACCACACACACAGTATTTTGTTTAAACCTCACAACCGGCCTTGTAAAGCTATATTACCAATCTCATTCTGCACTTAAGAGAACTGAGGATTAGAGGGGTTAAAAAAAAACAACAGAAAAATCTGGAGCAGAGCTGGGCTGTCCATCCAGGAGGGCTGGTTCTGGCTGTACCCACTGGGCTGCCTACCTGACTGAATGAATTTGGGAATTACACAGATCTTTTTTTTCTCATGTCCCCTAGTATCCTGGCCGTGGATAAGGTTGGGGATTATATTTTGGTGTATATGAGCCTGTCCCAAGAGGACATTTGGGCTTTATTTATTTATTTTGAAGCTGTTTAACTCACTGGCACACTGGGAGCTCAGGAATTGCTGTTACGTCTGCTCTGGGGAGGGCTTAATGGCTCCTGTGCTGGGAATTTTCCTGGCTTCTTTCTTGGAGGTCAAATCCTCAGGCCTAGGAGGAAAAGGGGGTCATAAAGAAGCCTGTTGCGTGCCAAGCTTGTCCTTAAAGCACCCAAGAGAGGGAGACTCCAGAACACTCCTCAAGTGGTTTGCTTCACTGTTTAACAAATTCTACTTCCAAGAATTTTGAATTTACATCTTCTCTGAATTTCTCACTGGATTTGAGTACATTTCCCAGATAAAGGGGTTCTTTGTTATCAGCTCGCACAGTTATAGCCCTTGAGGACTTCATGCATCTTGGGTTATGAGAAGTTCTCGAGCGTGGTAGCTTAGAAACCTTGTGTTCCTAGAGGGTTTTGTGAGCCTCCTGGCACGAGTGTGTTCACTCAAGCCAGGCTAGGAAGCATGGGTGTGTGAGTAACCCACCATCGGAGTGGGTGGCCGCTTCTCACACACGAGTCTAATTGCAGTGGTATTTCCTAATTCCTCACTGATTCCTGTGATATTCGCGGCAATAACGTGTCTCACAATGAACTCATTTGGTATTAATGTGAATATAATATGCCGTTCCATAGGAATTCCGCTGTAATTTAGCATTCATTAATGTCCACTTATTGTAAAGTGGTACAGAAAACACTTTATCGCCCACAAATTGCCAAGCGATTTCCCCAAGTGTGTATGTATGTTGTGTGTGTCATTTAATGAGGTCCCTATGAACTCAGGAACCCTAGTAAATATAAACTTCATATAAAGTCCCTGGTCATAAATCAAGCAACTATTGCAAATGACCTTACCATCTAAAGGTCAAACGTGCTGGGTCTCATCCAAAGGCTTTGATCTTCTGAAGTGTCCAAGGACATGCCCACACTTTGTCCCAGTGGCCCCCTGTGAAAGGTCTCTTCATCCATGTGTGTCTCCTGAGTTCTGCTGGGAGCTCCCAGCATTCTTCAGTTGACCATTTCCTGTGTTTCCATCCTGACAACTCCTCACAAGGGCAACCACACTTACCTCCCTGCTCATGGGGATTTTCCTCTGTGACACTTCTGAATACTAAGTGAACTTGGGCTATTTGAACCCATCCCACTTAGAAGCTAAACTCCTGTCACAATAGTTTCAACTAGATTTAAGATCAAAGGCAGAGGTAAAAGTCAGTGTAGCAATGCAAAGCATTAATCTCCTATGTCAGTTGCTTTCACTATTGCTTTTTTAAAAAAAAACATTTCAATAGCTTGACATATTATTCATTTATATGCAATAGGAAGAATTTACTTTCTCCATGCTGCGCATTTCCCAATGCATTGTTCTGGGATTTTTTTTTTTTTTTTTAACAAAGGTCATCTGTGTGCTAAAAATAATTCCAACAAAATAAATGCAGCACACCACACCCCTCACTCTTCTTTATCCTTTTGATACCATTTTCTCTGTGATGTAACTGAGTGATTTTGCAGCAGAAAGCTCCAAAAATTAAACCTGAACTTTCCAAATAGCTTCCTAATAACCGTTGCCCAAATCAATGGGGCTCCATGAATATTTTGACACAGTTTAAATGGGTTTGTATCCTCACCACTGAGATCTGGTGATTTAGCCTGTCAGGCTGCAAATGTGGAAATATCACCTCTCACTGAGCAAAGTCCAATATCTCATTAGAAATGAAAATAGAAGAGAAGGGAAGCACAAATGCTGTCAGTGGCGGTGAGGAAAGAAATTAAACCTCCGGAGGCCTGTATATCTTATACAAAAGATTATGCACTGCCAGGCTATATAAATCATGCCAGGGCTCTGGGGCTGCAATGGGCTAGAAAATAAAAAACCATAAAAGTGTCATATTGAAATACAGTCACTGAGAATTCTTTTATGATGAGTCTAAATTCGCCTGACATTCTCGCAAATTCAGGGGCCTGCTTGGGTTGTTTATACCCGGCCTTTCTCTGTCAGTCACGAAGTCCCAGTTTCCACAGCAAATTATTCTAAACAGGGCTTATTATCAAGGCATAAAAAAGTTAAAACCCAGATGGCTGGAGAGTTCCTGTTTAATTTAAATGCCCTGTGGCCCACATCAATGTGAGTCTGTCTTGTCTTAGATTTACTATCAATAAATTGGCTGCACTTATTAGATGGCAGAGCCCTAAGATGTTGGTGGGGAGTATTTCAAATAGAATTAACATGAAGAGATGCAGAGCTGTATCCTATCATCTGTGAAATATGGAGAGGGGCAAGCCATACATAAACAGGTATGACCACTCAAACCTGGGTCTACGTGGGCCTGCGTACCTCCACCAGAAGGAAGAGCCTCACCCGTGATGGGAATTAATCATTATCTTGGGTGTGATGAACAGTGGCATTTTCTTCCTTAGTTCCATATTAAAAAAAGATGATCAGCATAACACAAACAAATGGTGATCTAGATTTTTGGGACAAATAAAGGTTTGGGTCCAGAGAACCAGACAGGGTATATGCAAGCATTTTATTTGGAATGACGCACTGCCAGTTTCTGAAAATACAGGTCGGCTCTCTTCTCGGCTGATTTATGTTTCGGCTTTGCTTGTACATCAACCAGTCAGTCAATGACATTTGTTGGATTTCTTGGTGTGCTGAAGATGTCGCAGTGGGTGACTGGGCAAGTTGAAAAGATGCAGAAAAATCCCTGTCCCTGAGGCAAACTGAACCTGGAGAATCTGGACTGGGCGTGGAGACGAACAGGATTCTGGGAGCACTGAAAGTTGCCATTAAATGTCCTATGTATATGGAAGGACAACTGCAGGGCGGCACCATGGTAATGGGAGAACTGGGGCTCTTTATCCATCCATGGAAATAGGCTAGAGCTGGGCAGACCTGGGTTCAAATTCCGACTTTGCCTTTTACTTAGATGTGAGTCTATGAGTTTGTGGCAAATTACTTGATTTCTTTGATCTTTGATTTCTGTAGGTAAAAAGAGAATATTCTGATCTGCCTCAGAATAATAAGAGCGTGTAGGGATTATATGAGAAAATACAGGCAGACCTAGCATAGGACCTGGCATTCAGCAAATGGTGACATTGTGACACCTGACACTCTGAGCCCAGTAGTGCTATAAAATTATGGAAGTCCTCTCTCTACCCAAGGCAGATCCATTTAAGGAGAAGATGTAGGAGAAATACTCCAGGTTTCACCATACTTCCCAAGAAGAACAAAGTGAATGAGGAAAAGCTACTTGTGACCTTGGCTTTCTCACTCACCAGCAGGGCCCAACTTTGGGGGAAGAAAGTTGCCCCAGGGGAAAATTTGCAGTATGGGCTGCTCTCCATGCTGCTCTCCACACCGCTCAGGCATTGCACCGGAAGTTCCAGCTCTGTGTAACATTTCCCTCACCCTAAGGAAAGAAAGCAAGTTCAGCAAATGCTTGGCTAACTCTTGGCAACCAAAGACTCTGAGATTTTGCTTAAAAGGTTCACATCAGGTCATGCCTTCAAATGTCCTTGTCTCTCCGGAAAGCCAGTTTCCCTCAAGATTTGTAACTTGGCTTTGGTCAAATAACTTCGAAATTGAATGCCATATCTCAAGATTGATAGCCCAATAGGCATCATGACCACATTTGTTTCCTGGCCAGGACTTTTTCAGCAGAGGAGGAATGAATGCGGGGTGGTGGGGGCAGAATATCAAGGTCCATGCTGGGTGTTTTGTGCCCCCACTCCTGCCTCCCCCCCCCGCTGCCACACAGACTCACAGTACCTGTTTCTCACCTGGCCTTGTAGCCAGCAGGCCTACAGGTCTACCATCTGTCACTGTAGGTAACTGCCTGCAAATCAGGCCCTATGGTTTACCCATGCTGCCACTATGTGGGAGGTTCTGGGAGCCAAGCGCTAGTGGGCTGAGGTGTTCTGCCCACATTCTCCTTCAGGACTAAGGTATCATTCCCCCAGCTCCCCAGAGCTCTGCTTGTTGGTAGCTTACAGTTGAATTCCTTGGTCTTTGGCCAAAGAGGGCTGCTTTGCTCAAGGTTATGGCCCCTCCTAGGAGTATTTTGCATCCAATGACTAGCCAATGTGGGGATACAAAGACCCAAACCCCTTGCCTCCATTGGGCCAGCTCCAAAGAGGCTGACTGAGGCCTCTGCTGTGACTACGGCATGGCTTGTCTCCCGTGGCCGCCCCTGCTGCCCGTATCCACTTGCAGGTGTGGCTCCTGGGACCGCTCTCCAATAAGCTACCAGCGCACAATCTTAAGTCAGAGTCTGTCTCAGGGAATTTTATCTGTGATATCTCTCTCCAAGTTTCTAGAAAAAACTAGGCTTTTCTAGTGAGCCACACAGAAGGAGAGACTTCCGGAATGTGAGAGGAAGAACAATGCGATGACGGCCATCATCACTGATATAAATTCACTATTCAGACTCTATGACCAGCTTCCCCTTCTGCTTTCCTGGGTGGGTGTGGGGAGAATGCAGTAATAGATGTGACTGACCTGAGGGGCAGTCCCCTGAGGTGGTTGACCCATATCTCTTGTTAGAATGTCATCCCAACCTGAAAAGACCATATCTGTCAAATCTTAAAGCCTTTAATATACATTCTTGGGCAAATGCCTCTGTTTTGGGGAAATCTGAATATGAGTCTGAGAGGAGGCATGAAGACTGGTTTATGAGCAGGAGGTGGCTAGTTGATCGCCTGTTGTATGTGATTTGAATTCAATGGTCTAACTCTCTTGCGTTATGTCTATAATTACAGTAAAAGAGCTGATGTTTGAGTTTTGAAAAATTAGTCTGTTACTGATATGCCAAAATGTAAATAGCTTCTTATTGATATACAAAAATGATAAAGTGATAGTTTGACACAGTATCAATGATTCCTTGTCTGGTACCTTAAAGCAAGGGAAGTGCTTCAAGGGGAGGGGACATGTAGGTGTGGGGGTTGCAAGGGGACTGGGGGGTGAGGTGGAGGGAACAAAGACAAGCTACACCTGCTTTATACTTTCTTAGGTACGTACTGTGATGGAACTATAACAATGTTTCTTAAAATGTGATGCCCATACTCCTGGTGCAGGCTAGACTGCAGTGGTGGGATCCCAACTCGCTACAGTTCACTGGCACCCACAACCTCCTCCTGGGCTCATGCAATCCTCCTGCCTCAGACTCCTGAGCAGCTGGGACGACAGGTGCCACACCTGGCTAATATTTGAATTTTTTTTTTGTAGAGATGAGGTCTTATTATGTTGCCCAGGCTGATCTCAAACCCCTGAGCTCAAGCAATTTTCCTGCCTTAGCCTCCCAAAGTGTTGGGATTACAGGTGTGAGCCACCAAGCCCGGCTTGCGGTTTCCTTCTATTGTGGCAAGTGTTTCTGGTCTTTTATTTATAGGTAGTGATATAAAGTTTTCTTTTAAAATAAATGTATTTAAATGACATATTTAGTATTACAAGTGACCTGCAGATTTGTAGAAAATAAATCATTACAGTGGTGGCTTGTGCATGATGAAAGTTTGGATATGAAATTGTTGGTTCAAGAATTAGAGAAGGGCAACCCCCTCGGGTCTTCTTTCACAGTGGGAATTTTTCTGTCCTCTCAATAAATCCTGCTTTCTCACTTAAAAAAAAAAGGGAGAAAAGAGATTGCTACCCAGCGTGTTGTGGAAACTTAGTAAATATTAAATAAAAAACAAAATGACGCCATCTAGAATTTATGTCAAATAGTTAAGATTGCATACATTTTGGCTCTTGTTTTTGATGTATTCCTGACTAAGCAAGTTTTTCTCTCCTGCTACATATTGGGCAAAATTGTTTGAGGACTTTTAGTGTCTAGCATTTTGTATGGTTGATGAGATTTTGTTACTTATCATGTACATGTTATCATTGTCCATTAATTACATACCTCACATATAGAAGGTATTATTAAAGCCCATTAGTTATACTTAAAATGCTAGAGGATCTAAAGGGAATTTGGGGAAAAACAAAACTTCCTGTCTGGAAGATTTCCAGACTAAATATAGAAGCACTTTAAGAAACTTGAGACAACCAATGGTTTTCAAACTTTTTCTGTCACAGAACATTCTGTTCAAATAAATCCTACCAGGAAGCTCCAAAGTGCCATGGAGAAAATGACAAAGAACTACTTGGTTGAAGAGAGGTGGGTGGGGTTCTGGGAACAGAAGAGTCCTTCATGTAATGTAAGGACGAGCTGTCCCCTCCTCTGTCTGCTGGCACCCGCACCCTACCCTATCCCACCCCACCCCTGAGGTTCACAGAGTGTGGTGCACTGCCTGAAAGTCCCTCACCTAGAACCATTTTCTTTCTTATTCTCTCTACAACTGTCATTTTGTGTCTGTGGCATGGTCAATGGATTTTTATTTTATAATGTGGCACGGTGACTGTATACTCTCTACGAGAGAACTATAGACGTTCCTTGTCCAAGAGCCAACAAAACAAAACAAAAATCCCCCTGAATTTAGACGAAAAGCAACAGATAACCTAGACTATAACTTCCATTCAGGGCCTCGAGTTTCTGGCTTGCTTATTGTATAGTCCCAGCATCCAGTGAGAATCCAGGTCCATATTGGATGAATAAACCAAAGAATGAATGGAAGAGAAATGTTAGTCAGTGATACATTTTGAGAAATAGAATTAATAGGTCAAAAGGTGTTCATGTTTTCATAACTTTTAGTGAATGAGTTATTATAAAGACTAGCTACACGCGCTGAACCCTGTAGATGAGGGTGCCTGGGATACACAGTAGCTGATGACCTAGAAAGGTGTGACTCAGAGACACCTAGAGAAGAAAGAATACTGATGATGGGTGGTGCTGGGGACCTGCAAGAGTTGAGCCAAAAGTCATTTGAATTTGGATCACAGAGACGCTGTGTGGAAGGATTGGAAGTATTATGATGCTTCCTCACAAAGCTGGCCAGAAGTTTAGCTCACGGCGAAAGTCAAGAGTTGGGTTAAAAGACACAACTCAGCCACCCGTGGAGATGCTCTTGGTGTGCAACATCATGGAAGTAAAGGCAGAAGTGCCTACGTGCCCAGGTTGCCCTGCTGAGTTTGCCGAATCAGAGCCTGTGACACACCTTGGTCATTTGGGCTGAGATGAGCATTCTCCTGTTGTGCGTGTACAAAGTGTCCCCACACCTCCCAGGGCGCCTTCCTTCTCCACCCCTCTAAGCCACCCTGCAAGTCATCAGGTGGTCTCCACCTCTTGCCCAAGCTTTCCCAGACAACCTAGCCTTCGGAGAGCTTATCCAGTCCCTGAACCTTCCTAGGCTTCATGGCCTGGGATGTTTATGTGACACCTGTCAATGCCTGTGTGGCTCACTAGAACTGCACATGTTGTCTCCCTAATTGGATGAAAGGACATGGATGACAGGGTCTGGTACCTTTTCATACTTTCCAGACCTTTCATGGGACACTCACTGAGGTCATCGGGTTGACTGACCTTTTCTTTGGATTATCCAGCCTATGGAGGCCTACAGATTGGCTCAAGAGCTAGGTTTCCTGGGAGACTAACAAGGAACTTGATTTATTAGAGCCTCGAGGTGGAAAAGTCCCAGTAGGGGCGGTGTCTTCTGCTTGTAGTACATTTCCACCCATAGGTGTCACCTGATATATGCTGAAGCAACTTGTTCCACAAAGAAATATGACTAAAAGCTCTGCTGACATAATTGCAGGTGGATTTGTCTAACCTTCCCTGAAGGAACACACACACACACACACACACACACACACACACACACACAGTAAGATTATTCATATTCAACGACGTAGCGACCCAGCTTTAAAGGTAGTGGTATGCACCCATCCTGGATAAACATGGGACTAAGAAAGTTGGATAGTCAGGATCTGCTGCTCTAGCTCTGGTTAATTATTTCCCTTGGGTTCTGCTTTCCAATACCAGAAGTATCTCCAAGAGCATCAGCGATCCACGCTATTTGGATCTAGAGTGGATCTGCCCAGAGGTATCCTGGCCCACCCCTACCTGCCACCCCAGAAAGGAGACATGATGCTGCACCCAGAAGACCCCACCTACAGTTGAGCAAGCCACCACCCACACTACAAGTCTGAACGGTTCACAAGGACTGAGAAAAGGCAGCCTGAAGCCTGCTGAAGCTTTATCTCTTGTAGCAGGAAGAGCAAAGTTAAGAACAAGAACACCGGGGCTGGATCACTTCTGAAATCTAACGGCTAGAACCAAGAGCCCAAGACCAGAGTGACTATTGGAGGCTTTCATCACCTTGCCTGACAGCTGATTCTCTCCTAGTTAGAGGAGGCTGCTGACATGAGACAGAAGCCTGGCTTTCAGGTGTGGCTCACCGGAAGCCGGTGGCCTGTCCACTGCTCCTCTTCCCTGCCTCTTATCTGTCTCCCGCTCAAACACTCTCTTGACTTGACAGCACTGAAAGACAGAATAAAACATACACTTCTGCCCAAATCCTTGTCTCTTCTCATTTATGCAAGAAATGAGATGATTTTCTCCCTTGTGTTACACTGCTAGGGTTCTCACCACCCTGTTTTTGCTTTCTCTACACCAGCAACAAGAGAAAAAAGAGTTACTGAGCATCTAAAAAATCACAACTATTTTATTAATGAATTGTTTAATGAATTAATGAATTCCTATTTTACAGATAAAGTTATGAAGTTTCTATAACTTTATATACTTATAATATTATATACCTATAATATTTATTTATCATCCATTCATCTGTCTACCTTTATGTCTATCTGTCCATCCTCCCATTTGCACACCCCAAAAGTGATCACTGAATGTCTTCTATGAGCTAAGCAAAGTGCTACATACTTTGGATTCTGAATCTAGTGCTCCTTCTGCTTCACCATAGACATAAACCCCTTGACTGTGAGGAAGATGTTTCATTCAACAGTTATTTTTTGTCTGCCTCCAATGAACCAGCAAGTTCTAAAGGTATCCAGCAAAACCAAACCAAAACAAAACAAAACAAAAATTCATTCCTTCTTGGAGTTTATATTCTAATTTAAGGAGATGGGCAAAATAAAAATAACAAAGTAAAATATATAATATATGAGTGACATGTGCTATGGAAAAGAATGAAGCAGAGAAGGTGAATGAAGCAATTAACAACTATTAAATAAATTGTTTACATAAAACCATTGACTCACCAACAGAGGTAAAACACTTGGGTCCACCGTAAAACATTGCTTGGTATTAATACTTTCAGGAGCCACCATGCTGCTCTCCTGTTTCTCTTCACTTGGGGTTGATAGCATCCCATGACGTGCCCAGTGTTGAGCTGTTCCTCATGCATGAAAACAGAACTGCTTGGTCGCTCCTTCCATAGCAATGATCTGAGACAGAAATAACCTCTGTGCTTTTCTCCAGCTACATAAACTATGCCTTTTCTTCTTCTTCTTTTTCCTTACAATATACTATAAAACCATATTGATTTAGCTCAGCTATTTGAAATTTATGACGCTTTAGATAGGCTTTGACCCAAGATTGCCTTGAGGAATGGTGCAGGTAAGCAAATTAAGAATAAAAATAAGACTGCAAAAAATGGCACCACTTAAGGGAATAAGTTGCTTTTTTTCATTATCTTGAATAATTTGTTTTTAAACACATCAGAGGGATCAAATCATACTTGACTGATATGCTCGTTGGAAAGAATTCTTATCTATTCCTAAAAGTAGAAGCTAATTATGTATTTGCTGCCTCTATTTAGACAATATTGTGCTGCAAGTCCATTTAGAATTGAAAGCAATACAGTGGCTTTTCTTAAGCAAATTTTTTAGAATTAGCATGTCACTAAAATGAGACCCACCTTTTACCCAAATTTAACTAGAGCTTAATGTCTATCACACATCTCTAATCTGGGCTTTTCCTGAAGCCTATTTCAAAAGACATATTTGTTCAGCCTTATCAGTAACACACTCAATCATGCTTCCCTTGTATCAGGCACCTCAAGGGCAGGAGATAACACAAATGTGCTTGGTTTTTAATAGTTGGAAATATGTCTATGTGAGGTTGACTATATTTACCCAATGCCAGATGCCTGAAAGTAGTGTGAAAAATTAAGGTAATCATTGGTGCTTCCAAAAAGCTGGATGTTGGTGTCATATTTGCAACACATAGATTATGCCATCATGTCAGATTTGGGATGCTTTGGAAGGCTGAGAATGGGGTAGGGATGGGAGGTGGTGAATATCAGACTGGATGGATAGGTAGGTGGGTGACCGTAGCACATCCTCAGAGGTGCTTAGGTCAGAGAATATAGGGACACGTAATGTTGTTCCTGAGACACTAATTCCAAGGTTGATAGTACAGATCTATTTTATCTAACAGCAATTCTTTCCTTTTTATCATCTTTGAAGAAATACAGGACTATATAAAGAAGAAAAAAAGGCTTAAAAATTCACTCTAAATCCCAACAATCAAAGATAGCTATTAATTATTTTGGTATATTTCTTGTAGGTCTCTTTTTGTTTCTCTTTTCAGGCAAACACACTTTTTTACCAAAAAAAATTTGTATTACATTGTTTAAATTTTTTGAATCTGGGTTTTACTCTGTCACCGAGGCTGGAGTGCGGTGGCACAATCACAGCTCACTGCAGTCTTGACCTCCCAGCCCAGGCGATCCTTCTACCTCAGTATCCAGAGTAGCTGGGATTACAGGTGTGCATGCCTGGCTACTTTTAAAATTTTTTGTACAAATGATGTCTCACTATGTTGTCCAGACTTGTCTCAAACTTTTGGGCTCAAGCAATCCTTCTCCTTGGCCTCTCAAAGTGCTGAGATTACAGGTGTAAGTCACTGCGCCTGACTGTTTATGTATTTTATATGCTGCTTTTTTCACTTATTACAATTAAGGCATTTTTCTCATGTTAATAAATACTTTCTGAAAACATAAATCTCTAACATTATATATAAGCCAGGCTCAGTGGCTCAGCCTGTAATCCCGTGCTTTGGGAGGCCGAGGTGAGTGGATTGCCTGAGCCCATGGGTTTGAGACCCGCCTGGG
>NW_007249963.1:239620-321963 GCF_000164805.1 Carlito syrichta | reverse complement strand
TGCAGTGGCCAGGAGCAGCCACTGCACTCCAGTCTGGGCGAGAGAGTGAGATTCCAACTCAAAAAAAATAAAATAAAATTAAATTAAATTTAAAAAATTATATATAATTATATATATAATAACATAAGTTATTCAATCTTTCTCTTTTTGATGAATATTTAGGTTGTTTTCATTTTTTCTTGTTTCTATAAAATAACTATTATTATTGATATCATTATTATTATTTTTAGAGACAGGGTCTTGCTCTGTCACCCAGGATGGAGTACAGAGGTGCGATCATGGCTCACTGCAACCCTGGGCTCCTAGGTTCAAGCCATGCATACACCATGCACAGTTAATTTCTAAGTTTTTTGTAGAGACACGATCTTGAATGCCTGGCCTCAAGTACTTCTTTCACCTCAGTCTTCCAAAGTGCTGGGATTATAGGCATGAGTCACCATGCCTGGCCAAAGTAACCATTCTTGGCCATAAATATATATTAGCAGATCTGGCAAATTACTTTATACCCTTGTTCTTGATCACTTTCTCTACCTTCTGACAGGTTTATGGAGACATAAAGAGTGTCTACACACTTTTTATGGGCAATGTACTTTTTATCCTGGTGATGAACCTGATGTTTTCTTTGTAGCAAAGATATTTTGGGGTCACATTGATCAATCTCATTTAATCAATTAATTATTTCGTTTGTTTATTTGACAAGAATTCACTGAAGTCATACTACATGCTAGGGCTTGTGGGGGGACTGCAAAAAGACTTTGAGGATACACCATCTTGTTGAAGAGATGCCTCGGCAGCATTCAAGAAAACTCTGATTGTGTTTGATGATAATAAGTGCTACCTGTTCTATGGAACTTCCTGTGTGTTGTCCTGGGTGTTGGAGGTACGTTTACTCCAACCTTACAACAGCCACTATGATGATCATGAACTCCATTGTATAGCGAGGAAACAAAAGCTCAGAGAAGTTAAGTACATTGCCCAAGATTACACAGCTAATTAGTGGTAGAACTGTGATTTGAATCTAGGTGATCAGGGTTCAGAGTTCATACTCCACATCCCACATGTATCTTAAATCTAATAATGTAAAGAGAAAGAATTATAGAAGGTATATGTGCAGGTAAGCATTTTCAAGAGGTGATTTTTTTCCCCATTGGTTTTGCAAGCTTTCACCAGTAAAGCAGTTTGGGCTGTACATCAGTCAACTCTGATGCCACCTTTCTCAAGGCTTAAGATGTTATGAGAGTTGCTAATCCAAGAGAAGGAAATCATCTCATCTGACTTGGGCAAATGAATCATTTGAAGGTAGAAAAACCATTATTCCACCTGTCTTGCCCCAAGCTAGCTTTGGGGGAAAGTACTAGAAAAATAATGTTTTGTAATAAACCCAGTAGGACTTTTGATTTGTGATAATCATTTTAATAGATACCTGGTCACACTCTTAGAATAACTTTTTAAAAGTTTATTGAAGGAATGAGTGAACAAATGAAAGAACAATACTTAGGCTACAAGGCTTACAGAGGAAAAGGTGCTATGAAACGCACCCAAAGGTGAACTGGCCCCAGCTTCCACTGGCTTGCATCTCTTTCCAACTCTGTGTCCAGCGACTTTGCCTTGGTAGCTTAAAATCAGCAATGATGGGAATATTTAAACTAGAGAATTCAGAGAATGCTTCATATCAGGACTTTTTAAAATTTTCCTGGAGCTGGTTGTTGAACATTAACCAGCACACCGCTACCCAGGCTTGTTAGGAAATTCACAAGTGAAAAGAAATTCTGTGACTCCAGGAGACGGAAGAGGGATGTGTGTAATGAAAATATCAGCTGGAACCCTGTTCTCCTTCCTGCCCTGAATCTTTTTATCTATTACTTCCTTTCACTGGGTCACTTCAGAGTGTGGGTAGACTTTGTTAAGATAGTGGAGGGTTAGGCAGTTAGAGGGGTGAGTGCGGTTGAAGAGTAAAGGCTGTTTGGGGCAGGACAAGAGTGTGATAAACAGTTCAGGGGCACTGCCAGTGTTAGCCAGGCTCACACTCCTGCCCAGGCCTAGAGCATGGACGATGCCCAGGATTCTGGTGGAGTGCTGGTGGACACACCTGGGAAACCCTGGTGGAGGATCATTTGCATGTGGGCACAAGAAAATAGACATGTTAGAGCTAGAAGGAAATCTTACATGACTTCTGATCCAACTCCCTCATTTCACAGATGAGGAAAATGAGCCCCAAAGAAAGGAGGAGGTAGCTTGCTGAGGTCACGAGGATGGTTTATAGCAAGGATTTGGATCAGACTGCCTGACTGACCCTCAGCTTTCCCTGGGGTTACTATTTGATGTTGGACATGTTACTTAGATTCTGTGTGTTTTCTCATAAACACATAGTGGTTAAGTAAAAATGGGGATGTCGCAAGGATTAGATTAGTACACATGTAAAGAGCTTACAGGTAGTAAGGGCTCAATAAATATTAATACAGAGATTTGTGATGACACTGGTCTCTTTCATAGACAGACAGAGAGAGAGAGATTACAGAAAAGAAACATATGTAAATATATTGGAAAGCATAAACTACTAATTATTAACATATTAATTTAATATACTAATATAACAAAGCCAGGATAAGATTAGTTAATAATCTAAGGACAACTAGCATACACATTGGTAAAATTTTAACATTTGGAAATCTTCAATCTAAGCATTTTTCTCCAATCCAGATTAAGCAGCTGTTTTAGTGAATGATTCTCCCAGAATATTAGTCATTCCATTTTTTTTGAACTTCAAAGAATTTTTACTTAAATGACGGGTCAAGCATTCACCAGATCTCTTTAGAGGACACATATTCCTAGGTCTCTCCCCTCACATCAGGAAGGTGGATCACATGTCCCTTTATGCTGACAGTGGCTGTATCTGGGCCTATGTCCTCTCAAGTGTTCTGTCAACAACAGTGAAGGTCAGGAGGAGAAGGCCCTGGCCCGGTGCCTACCGGGTTTGTCCAACATTAGGCAAGTGCTCAGTCAAAGGCTTCCAATTCAGGCCAGTGACTGGGAGGAGACTGGTCTAGGCTCCTCCATACTTAGCCTCACCCTACCCAAACACAGGTCACATTCATAATTTTTGGCCAGCAGGAAGGATGTGTGGTGTACCAGTAATGGGGACTGAGTCTGCAGCCTGACTCTCCGGGATCCCCCTCCCAGCTCTACCATTACTTTCTTCACTTCCATAGGCAAAGTGCTTAACCTCTCTGAGCCTCCATTTCTCATCTGTAAAATGGGGATGATGGCAGTTACTGCTTCGTACAAGTAATACATAAAAAGTGTTTAGAACACCACATGGCACATAGTAAGCACTCTTTCATATTTCATGATTTTTAAGAAGTCTGGTTTGTCTATTTTTTCTTTTATTGCCTGTATTTTTTATGTTGTAGCCAAGAAATTGTTGCCAAACATAATGTCATGAAGCTTTCCCCCTATATTTTCTTCGAAGAGTTTTAGCTCTTATGTTTAGGTCTTTGATCCATTTTGAGATAATTTTTGTATATGGTGTCAGGCAGCGGTCCCCAACCTTTTTGGCATCAGGGACCATTTTGCCAATTTTACCATGGGTGGGGGACATAATTAGACATTAGATTCTCATAAGGAACATGAAACCTAGATCCCTGCATGTGCAGTTCACAATAGGGTCCGTGTTCCTAGGAGAATCTATTGCCACGGGTAGATCTGACAGGAAGCGGCTTGCCAGCCACTCATTTCCTGCCATGTGGCTGGGTCCCTAACAGGCTACAGACCAGTACCCGTCTGTGGTCTGGGGCTTGGGGATCCCTGGTGGAAGGTAAAAATCCAACTTCATTTTTTGCTTGTGGATATCTAGTTTTCCCAGTACCATTTGTTTAAAAAGCTTATTCTTTCCTCATTGTATAGCCTTGGCAACTTGGTCAAAATTCATTTGACTATATAGGTGAATGTTTATTTCTGTGCTCTTTATCCTACTGCATTGGTCTATATATCTGTATTTATGCCAGCACCACATTGTTTTGATTGCTATAGCTTTGTAGCAAGTTTTGAAACCAGGACGTGTGAGACCTCGAACTTTGTTCTTTTTCAGGATTGTTTTGGCTATTCCAGGTCCCTTGAGATTCCATATGAATTCTAAGATGGAATTTTCTATTTCTGCAAAAAACTTTGTTGGGATTTCTATGAGGACTGCATTAAACCTGTAAATCACTTTGGGGAGTACTGACATCTTAACAGTATTAAATCTTCCAATTTATAAACATGAGATGTCTTTCCATTTATTTATGTCTTCAATTTTTAAGCAACATTTTGTAGTTTTCAGTGCACAAGTCTTTTGCCTCCTTGGTTAAATTTATTCCTACTTAACTTATTTTTAACACGAAAATAGTGCTTAATTTGTGCCTGGTACTATACCAAAACTTTACATATGTTAACTTTTCAGACCATATGACACAACATTCTGCAGATGGGAGAAACTGACACCAAAATATAGAAATGATGAAATAGCAAAAAAGATAAGTAAAGTGTTGTGATGAATAAAATAATAGGAGATTACATATTTGTCAAATACTAATATGTATGTGTACATACGAATATTTATGTATCTATGTGGGCAAGGTGTCTGTGTGTGTAATGACTTTTTATGCCTTTGTTTTGGGTGTGGTTAAAGGTGTAGCACCTATCAGAGTAATGTGAATTGATTTATGTATCTTCCTATAATGTAGGTGAATAATTTCCACACTCTGAAATTTTCCTACCCTATCATTATTTTCTTTTTTATAATATCCCTACACCTACTTTGCACCTCCTGAGAGTGCCAGCAAGAATCTATTTAATTGTTAACATAGAGTAAATCAAGACTGTCTTGGAATCTTTTTGAGAGTTGTACAAAACCACTTGAGACAATTTCCCAAACAGTTGTGTATGGGAAACTGGGGATTTGGATTTGCTAGGCTAAATACCTGCCTGGTTGATATGAAAATTGACTATTTAAAAATATCTGCTTACTAAGGCCTTTGGAGAAACTCAAAGATAAATATCTTTGGGAAATTTTCCTTTGGCTTCCATCTTCATGCTGTGAGATGAGGCTGTAAAGACCAGTTTGGGGTGTGGGGCCCTGAGTTTCACAATATTCCTGAAGCAGGGGAATGACCATTTAGAGTTATCTGTGTGTGGGGGGGTAGCTATGGTTACTGAGACCTGGCTTGGGTTGGTGATAATACTCAGCTGGAACAACAGACACAAAAAGGTCCCAGCTCTGTCCTCAAGACACCAAATCCAGGGGCTCCTAGCCATGGCCTCTTTGGGATTCTTTTCATTAATCAAGTGAAAAGTGAGTCTCACTTGCCAATCTAGCTCCTAAATAACTTCCAAGCAGTAATGGAATTCATTCATTCATTCAGGAATAATTACATTTAATATGTATTTTTGAGCTTATTCCCAGGCAAAGTACAGCAATGACGCCTAAGTCCAGTCTCAAGAAGTAGAAGTGTGTCAGATAGACAAGGGAGGTGTATCGATCTGGGTTCAATCAGGAAAGCAAAACTACATGATAATTTGAACAGGGAAATATTACTATGAAGACATTGACTATATTAGAAACTGGAGTAACAAGTTATTGGCTAGAAAGAAGTAAAGAGAATTCTAAACAATATAAGAACAGCAGACATAAGAAGCTGCCATTCCTCACAGGGCTGAAATCCAGATCTTGCTGAAGGGGACATGGCTGAGGTGCACTGATTAGCAGAGCAGATGCTGTGCTAGTGGAACTTGCTGGAACTGGGTAGTTGCCAGAATCCCCCCACCCAGAATGTTGAGGAAAGCGCTTTATGGGAAGGCGCTTCACAGGAGATGCTTTGATACAAATCTGCCTCAAGTCAAGGGTTACTAGAGGTAGTTTTTGGTCATGAGCTGCAGGAGTTTGGTGCTGGGCACCGGAAATTGCTACAGAAACCTGCTGGGCAGGCAAGTAGGAACCAGGAAGCGGTGTCTCCCTAGCACCCACTACTGACCAAGCTTAACTTCATGCTAGCTGACAAAGAAAAAAAAAATCATCAAAGGGCCTGGCTTCATTTTCACAGGGAAGGCAAAAAGGGTGAATTTGGAGCAGAGAGGCAATACGTTGATGACCACGATCCCTCCCAAATAGGAGCCCCAGGTGGAGAATACAAGTGCAGAGGCAGGAAGGCACGAGAGGTGTGCTAGATTCTGAGAGTGGCAGATTTTATTTTAATAATCGGAATAACCAGGATCATCCCATCTCTCTCTATATCTGCCTCTGATCTCCTTAACCACAGTGTATGATTCTGGAGGGGTCAGTAATGGTGGTTTTATACCCATGCATGTAAAACCTTAGCATAGTCAGGCTCAATAACTGCTGACTGATTGATTAATTAATTGTTGCAACACTTACAATTTTTAAATTTAATTTGATTTTTGAGTTGGAGTCTCACTCTGTTGCCCAGGCTGGAGGGCAGCAAGCATGATCACGACCATCACGGCTCACCATGGCCTCAGGTGATTCTTCCACCTCAACATCTTGAGTAGCTGGGGCTACAGGTGAGCACCACCATGCCTGGCTAATTTTTTTCCTTTTTGTAAATATCAAGTTTTGCTATGTTGTCCAGGCAGCTAGTCTTGAACTCCTGGGCTCAAGCAATCTGTCTACCATGGCCTCCCAAAGTACTGGGATTATGGGAGTGAACCACCACGCCTGGTTATACTTTAGATTATTCTATTGGACAAGTTCACTATGAGCTGTCAGGGCACGCTGCCTTCATTTTTAGAAGTATGGGGACCTGATGTGGGTGTTCTTCCTCTCTACTACAGCTAAAATATTGTGTCCATTCAAAAATCCCTACCTGGTGAAGGTTACTGAAAAACAAAACCAAACAGCAACAGCAAAAAGCACAAATGATGAAGTGCCCAGAACAGCCAAGTGTGTGGAAATTTAATTTTGCTCCATTTGCATTCAGTTTTTCCTGAGCTTCCTGGTCACTCCCTATTTTTCTTATCCTGTGCCCATCCCCAAACTGTTGCTTCCCAGGGTTTGGCTCCCAATCCCTTTCCCTTGTCACGCTATATGCATCTGCTGACTGACTTCATCCACACCTGTGTCTTCAGTAACCACTTATGGGCCCGTGACTCACACACCATGGCTGCCGCCCAGAGCTCTCCTCTGAGCTCTGATACCATCTGCTCAACTTTACCTGCATCCCACAGACGGCTCAGACACAACATATGCAAAGGGGCACTCCCAGCTCCCTGCTCCACACCTGGTCTTCCTGGTCTTTGTTTGTCTTCTTAGGATATCACCATCTAATCAAGGCAGAAAAATGGGGTTGAATTTCCCTCTCCTGCACCCCCACATCCAAGTGTTACTGATTTGATATTTGTAGGACGTCTCCAGTGAGCCCACTTCTTGCCACTCCCCCTGCTGCTGGTCAGGGGCATCTCTCCCCTGGCTCTTATGATGGTCTCCTCATGGACATGGTCAACATGGTCTCCTCCCTGGTTTTAGTTCTGTCCCTCTCAAATCGCTTCTGCACACAGCAATCAAAAGCATCTTTCTCAAACTGGAGCATGTCATTCCCCTGTTTAAAACTCTTAGGCATGGAGGCGGGGAGGGAAAACAAAAACAAAAACAAAAACACTCTTAGACATAACTTATAAATGTCCTTCACAGTCTGGTTCTGTCTTTCCTCTCCAGCATTATCTCTTATTACACTACCACCCTGCTTCACTGCCAAACCTCTCCAGCAATGCCACTGGACCTTTGCACACACTGTTTCCAGTACCCTCTTGGAATACCTTCTCCTTCCCTACTCAGAGCTGCTGTCTTCACTGAACATCCACCCCTGACTCACTAACTTTTCCTTTGCATCCCATAAGCTCTTGAAGGCAGGAACCATGAATTTGGGTCTTTTCATCCCAAGCACCCATAATACAGGAACTGAATTAAATGGAATGGAATAGAATTGACTTTTTCTTGAGCCAGGAGAAGGAGACTGAGAAGTAGCCAAGAGAGGAACACATGGTTGCTGACTTTGAACAATTAAAGTGCTGTTGTGTAGAAGAGGAAATTCTGTGTCCCTCACCAAAGAGTAGAAACCAAGATAGTAGGTGGACTTCCAAAGAGTTAAATTTGAAGTCCATATAAGGAGATTTCAGTGATTACTTCTGCCGAGTAATGGCAGCCTTGAAAAGCAGTGAGTGTTCTCTGTTGGAAACATAAGTCTGTGCTCCACATCTATTCTCAGCAGCTCCTGCTGCCTCAGGGTGCTCTGAGCAGACGGGCTCCGAAATCCTCTGGACCTAAAGTTCCACATTCCAGATGCAACATAAAGAGGACTGATGTGCAGTGACCCAGACATTGCCCTCTAAGAACTTAAAACTGTCTCGGTGAGATGTTTTCTGGTGAACAAGGACTTGAAGACCTACCTTTGAGAACGAGGGTATGGCTGATGGTTGAATCTGGGCTGTATATATCTGAGAAGACTCTAGAAGTTGGTGACAAGGACACTCAGCATGGATGGTTAGCATGCCAGGGGCATGGCAGAGCAGAGTAGGGCAAGGCCTGCTTTCCAGGAGTTCCTGCAGGGGGTGTGCCAGGCGCGGTTGGGTGTGCCAGGTGTGAGTGGGCAGAGTTCCGCATCATGGGAATCTCACTGCAGGCAAATGGCAGTCCAGGCAGGTTACGATGGTCCAGCATTAGGTAGTATGGGGCCTCCAGGCTACAGAACAACTGGCAAAAAACGAGTCAGGACCCCACGCCCACCTGAGACAGGAGCACAGGCACAAGCACTGTGGCAGAGATCTGACTGCTGTGGCTGGGGGTAAGAGGAGGCCTTGTTCAAAAGCAACCTTAATCATACCAGCCTCATCTATGGGATGGGAGCAGGATACTGTAGGAAGCTCGGATGTGGAAGCACCCCCATGCCGGCCTGGAACTCTTCCTTCTCCTATCTCTCAGAGAGGACAGAGCTGGTTTCTCAACTGAGATGCTCTGAGCTCCTTTACTTGGGGGTTAAGGAGCATTTGGGGAGGGGACAGATGTGGAGACAGTAACAGAGTTTTACGTCTTCAGAGCTTCCAGATTAACCTGGTAGGTTGTTGAGTTGATGGAGCCTCAATTTGAGAAAGAGTTCCCCCTAGTGGCTGATCTAAGCCAGAGTTTGTTACCCGTTGACGAATATTTGAGCTGTTTCAGGTTATTGGATATTTTGAATAAAGGTGCTAAGTTCAAGTTTTCTTGTGGACATATGTTTTCATCTCTCTTGAGTAAATACCTGCAGGTGGAATTCCTGGGTCATATTATAAATGGATATGTAATTTTATAGGAAATTGTCAAGTTTTCCACAGTGGTTGCATTATCTCACTAGCAGCGTCTGAGAGTTCCACTTCCTCCACATCCATGTCAACACTTGGCATTGTCAGGCTTTGATTTTAGCCATTTTAGTGGCTGTATGAAATGATATGATATGAAAATCATTGTTTGGTTGTTTAGCTGTAAGCAGCTCTTGAAGCCTTTACAAATATTTTAAAATTTTGAAATTGTGGTATCAACCACATAAAATAAGACTTGCCATCTTAGTCATTTTTGAGTGTATAGTTCAGTGGTGTTAAATATATTGTGAATATATTTGACATATATTTAATATATTCACATTATTGTACAACAGATCTCCAGAACACTGTCTTATTGCAAAACTGAAACTTCGTACTCAATTGAGAACTACTCTTCATTTCCCCTTCCCCAGGAACCTTCTTATAGTTAAAAAAAAATTTTTTTTTGAGTTGGGGTCTCACTCTGTCACCCAGGCTGGAGTGCATTGGCATGATCATAGCTCACTGTAGTCTTGACCTCTTTCTTCCCAGTGATCCTTCCACCTCAGCCTCCCAAGTAGCTGGTACTACAGGCATGTACCATAACGCCCTGCTAATTTTTGACATTTTTGTAGAGATGAGGTCATTCTGTGTTGCCCAAGTTGGCCTCAAACTCTTGGGCTTAAGTGATCCTCCCACCTTGACCTCCCAAAGTGCTGGGATTACAGGTATGAGCCACCATGCTTGACTTAAATTACACATTTTATTTTGAGATAATGATAGATTCATATGCAGGTATGAAAAATAATATGGAGACATCCTGTGCACCCCTTACTTATTTTCCCCCTATGGTGGCATCTTGCAAACCTATAGTACAATATCACAACCTATTGGAGGCTTTTAAAAATACACACCTCTCAAAGTCCACTAGGAAGTAAACAGAACCCTTGCAGCATCTGAACACGTCCTGCCCTCAATTTTCAATGAGGCAGGCAGAGTGGGTAACATCAGAAGCTGTCTCATCCATGACATGTCTTAACCTCTGAATCACATTTCAGGAACTGGAAGAACCACTGACCCATTAATACTGGCACTGCTAACTGTTGGTGCTTCCAATCTGAAAATGCTGCATCTAGAATTTCAAATTAGGCATCCCTGATGAGAAAGTGAGAGTCAGAGTGTAGGGCGAGGAGACAATCAAAAGCCTGGGGCATTTATGAAGACCTCTGCCTTCACTCAGTGTGTCTTTTCCTCACATAGACAGTTATATCTTTTTTTTTTAATTAAAAAAAATTTTTTTAGAGATGGGATCTCGTTGTGTTGCCTAGGCTGGTCTTGAACTCCTGAGCTCAAGCAATTCTCCTGCCTCAGCCTCCAAAGTCCTGTGATTACAGGTATGAACCACCGTGCCTGGTTATTTCCGTCTTTTTGGCTTTTGGAGTAATCATGGCGGTGGTCCCATTCATGGAGAATGGGATAACTATGGCCCTCAGATAGCCCCCAGTCTCATTTGAGCTAACAGTTTCAAAATAATTGTCTAGATTCCCAAATAAGTAACACAATGAACCAGTCTGAGCTTTAGCTTTTCATGTTTCCACTGCCCATGTCTGGCAACAGGACTGCTGAGCAGTGGAATAGCTAAGAAGCAGGAAGTCTTGGGGGAGGAAGAGAAAGATCCAGATAATCTTCAGACTGGCTAACTAGCCTCTGTGGACTCTAGAATTGATGGTGATAAGAGAAATCACATCCTGGTGTTAAGGTTATAAGAGTCTCCTAAGGAAAAGTCAAGACCGAGAAGGGTAGAGGATGAAACTGACTGCAACTATAAACATGATTTTTAAAAAACCAGCGAGAAAGAACAAGATGAAAATGAGCCTGATGAAAAATGAGGCTGGGCTTGGTGGCTCAGCCTATAATCCCAACGCTTTGGGAGGCCGAGGTGAGTGGATTGGCTGAACCCGCGGGTTCGAGACCTGCCCGGGTAACTTAGCGAGACCTCATCTCTACAATAAATCAAAAATTAGCTGGGCATGGTAGCGTGCGCCTGTTCCAGCTACTTTGAAGGCTGAAGTGGAAGGATCGGCGCAGCCCAGCAGGTCGAGGCTGCGGTGGCCGGGAGCGGCCACTGCACTTCAGTCTGGGTGACAGAGTGAGACTCCAACTAAAAAACAAACAAACAAACAAGCAAACAAAAAACGAATGTAGTGAGTCTCCCCCCATTTCCTCTAGCGTCTTCTTTTGAAAGATGACCATTTTAGGGCAGCCCCACACGATTGTGACAGGACAATCACTCTTTCGGACATCATTCTTGATGTTAGAGCAAAATCAGGGGCACCAGTTATAGGTTCTTTCCACATCCCCTTCTCCATCAGAAATGACCATGCTGCCTCCTTGTCTTTTTCTTGCACCTGTCTCTGAAATATCTCTCCACCCTTCCATTGTTGGTTTGTGCCCTTGGTCCCTCATGCTGCTCCAGAATTCTGTTCCTTCAGGATTACATGTGCCCCTTGTATCTTCTGGCCTTCCCTTCCTGGGACCCACGAGCTTGCCTGAATCTTCCATCCTTTAAAACACTGCCCTCAGGCTGCACACCTTCCCCTTACTGACCTCTACCCATCCTTTCTTTTGTTGTTAAATATTTCTAAAGAGAAATCTCACTCTTTTTTCTTTTCTTTTCTCTCTCTCTCTCTTTTTTTTTTGAGTCAGAATCTCATTCTGCTTCATAGGCTGAAGTCTAGTGGCACAATCATAGCTCACTGTAGTCTTGACCTCCTGGGCTCAGGCAATCCTTCCATCTCAGCCTCCTGAGTAACAAGGACTACAGATGTGCACCACCACACACAGTTTTTTTTATTTTTTATTTTTTGTAGAGATGTGGTCTCTCTATGTTGTCCAGGTTAGTCTTAAACTCCTGGCCTCAAGTGATCCTCCTGCCTCAGCCTCCCAAAGTGCTGGGATTATAAGTGTGAACCACTGCACCCAGCCAGTCTCACTCTTTAGTCGTTCTCTTCACCTCCCAGTGATCTCCTTGAGCTTGGGCAGACTGTGGGTCAACCTTTTCCCAGTACTTTTTTCCCAAATGTTGTCCCAACAGCTCCCAACTGCTGGGTCCCATGGCCTTTTCTCCTGGATCATCATCTCAGTCTCCATGAACACTACGGATACGTCCCTCTTGCATGTCACCGTGTGCTTCCTGGGATTCTGTGCTGTTACCCTCTTCCGTTTCTCCTTTTTAAGAATATCTTTGCGTTTTCCCTACTCCACAGATTCAGGCCCCTGCCAAGATCCCCTTCTCAGCATTTTTCTGTCTTCTATAGTCTTTCTTCTTATTTTTTTATTTTTCTTTTTTAACTTTTATTTTAAAGATGTGGGGTACAATTCGGGGTTAGGCATACAAATGGTCATTGTACAGGTAAAGTTTGGGCCTCACTTCACCTGGTTTGATTATTGATGAAGTATGCCCCCCTACACACAGTTTTCCACTACTGCCAATCCCTTTCCTGTAGGGATAATTGTTCAGAGTCTGCTTATGAGTGAGAATGTGTGGGAACTTAGTTCTTTGTTTCTGTGATAGATCACTGAGTATTATAGACTCTAAGTCCATCCAAGTTGCTGTGAAGTTCATAATTTTGTCCTTTGTTATGACTGTGTAATATTCCATCGTGTATATATATATATATATATATTTTTTTTTTTTTTTTTTTTTAAATCTAGTCCACTTTTGATGGGCAGCATTGGGTTCTATGTTTTTGTTATAGTAAATAATGCTGCAAACATGCATGTGCAGGTATCTTTTTCATAGAGTGATTTGAGTTCCTCCAGGTATTTTCCCATAAGGGGAACTGCTGGGTCATATGGAAGGTCGATTTTTAGATCTTTTAGAAATTGCTATACTGTTTTCCACAGAGGTTGTACTAATTTACATTCCCACCAACAGTGTAGAAGTGTTCCCTTTTTCCTGCATCCTCTCCAGCATCTGCAGGTTTTTGAATTATTGATGATGGCCATCCTGACTGGAGTTAGGTGGTATCTCAGTGTAATTTTAATTTACATTTCTTTGATGATTAGTGAGGCTGAGCATTTTTTCATGTATCTGTTGGCTGCTCGTATATCTTCTTTTGAGAAGTGTCTATTCATATCTTTTGTCCACTTTTTAATAGGGCTGTTTGTTTTTTTCTTTTCAGCATGTTTGAGTTTCTTGTAGATCCTAGATGCTAGGTCTTTGTCAGATATACAGTTGGCAGATATTTCTTCCCATTCTGTGGGCTGTCTCCCTGCTCTCTTGATGGTTTCTTTTGCTTTGCAGAAGTTTTTCAGTTTGATGAGGTCCCACTTGTCTGTCTCATTTCTTATGGCATGGGCATTTGGGGTCTTAATCAGGACTTGGTTGCCAGTTCCTGTTGCCGGGATCTTGTTTTAATCTTTTGCATGTGGTTAGCCAATTTTCCCAGTACCATTTACTGAATAGGTACTCCTTTCCCCAGTGGTTGTTAGTGGAGGCTTTGTCAGAGATGAGTTGGTTGAGAAATTAAGGTTTTGCTTCTGGAATCTCCATCCTGTTCCATTGGTCTATAAGCTTGTTCTTGTACCAATACCAGGCTGTTTTGATTATTGTAGCCATATAATAAAGTTTAAAATCTGAAAGTGTGATACCTCCAGCTTTGCTTCTTTTGCTGAGTACTGTTTTGGCTATTCTTGGTAATTTAGTTTCCATATGAATTTCTGTATTGTCATTTCCAGGTCTGAGAAATATGATATTGGTAATTTAATGGATATTGCATTGAATCTGTAGATTGACTTGGGTAGGATGGATATCTTAACGTTGATTCTTCCAATCCATCAGCATAGAATATTTTTCCATTCCATGTTTGTGTCATCTTTGATTTTTTTGAGCAGCATTTTGTAGTTTTCATTGTAAAGTCTTTCTTCTAATAACCTCTTCTACTCGCTCTCTTTCAGCTAAAGCCTCCAAGCAGATGCATTTGACTTTATTGGTTATTGCTTTTTTTTTTTTTTTTTTGAGTTGGAGTCTCACTCTGTCGCCCAGACTGGAGTGCAGTGGCCGCTCCCGGTCACCGCAGCCTTGCCTGCTGGGCTCCGGCGATCCTTCCGCCTCAGCCTTCAGAGTAGCCGGAATTATAGGCATGCGCTACCACGCCTGGCTGATTTTTTGATTTATTGTAGAGATGAGGTCTCACTGCCCAGGCGGGTCTCGAACCCGCGGGCTCAGGCAATCCACTCACCTCAGCCTCCCAAAGGCACGGGATTACAGGCTGAGCCACCGAGCCCGACTGGTTATCGCTTTCTAAGGATACCTTAGGTGCTTAGTACTATGCACTTGTCTGAGTTGTGGGTCATGTCAGGCCAAGATTGTGCTCCAAAAAACATTTTTTTTTAGTTGGGGTCTCACTTTGTCACCCAAGCTGGAGGGCAGTGGCACCATCACAGTTTACCTCAGTCTCAACCTACTGGGCTCAGGCAATCCTCTCGTCTCAGTCACCCGAGTAGCTGGGACTACAGGCAAGTGCCACCATACCCAATTAACTTTTTGACTTTTTGTCGAGACAAGGTCTTGCTATATTGTCCAGGTTGTCCTCGAACTCATGAGCTCAAGTAGTTTTCCCACTTATGCCTGGATGTGCTGGAATTGCAGGAGTGAGCCACTGTAGCTGGACAAGATTGTGCTTTTAATTTACCTTTGTATCTCCTTGCATAATGTCCTGAATATAGTAGAGGCTCAGCTATTTGTTGATAGCATGAACTCACCTCTTGGATGCTGGGAGCCCTCATTTTGAGGGCCTGCTGACATTGTAGTGAAGGGGAGCCAAGTAAATCTATAACCCTTCCCCTCCAAGATACCATTCCAAGAAATACTCCTGGTCCAGGACATTTGTTTGTCTGCCCTGCACCAGTTCTCGTAAATGATGAAAGGTTTCAGGAGAGAAGTCCTGGGAGTAATTGAGTCATGATTGGCACCCACCTGCACTGTTCCAAACTGACAACATGCAGGCATGGCAGCATATGCCTCTTCCAAGTGGTGTCTAATTTCTCGGAGGTGACTTTCTATTGCTTTCCAGAGGCTGGCACGCTGATTCAGGAGAGCCTACTGGGAGTCGCACCTGAGCCTGGTGCCTGACTGCAGCAGACAGCTGCCTAGTTAAGGCGAATTTTACAGTTAAATTGCATTGTGCTTGGGAATTGGAAACCTCTGCAGAAGGACAAATGCAAATGAAATTCCCGTTCAGGGCAGGAGCCTGTTGAGAGACAGCTCTGCCACAAAACGTGGAGCCTCCTGGTTTTGTCTTCGATTATTGTTTTGGGAAAACTTATGGGCCATTTTCCAAAGGGCTTTAGGAGAGGTCAGAAGCAGCTTTGGTGCAATGCAAAGAACACGACTTTGGGGCATGACGGTGAGGCATTGTTATTACAAGCACAAGCATCAGGCTGCTGGGTTTTAAATACTGGCTCCCTCATTTGATGCCTGGGTAACTTTGGGCAATTTACTTTAAATCTCTGGGTCTCAGTTTCCTCATCTGTTGCTATAAATAATAATATTTACCTGGTTAAGATTAAAAATATATAGACATAAAAACCTTAGCCCAGTGCTTGGCCTATAATAAACATCCAATCAATGCTAACAATTTTACCTTTTACTACTGCATAATTGTGGGACCTTGGGCAGGTCACTTAACCTCATGGTGTCCTTTTCTCCATTCCTTGAGGTATGTTTGTGAGAATCAAGAGAAAAAAGATATATGAGGTGTTTGGCATAGAATAGGCACTTTATAGATGATAGTTGTTATTATTATTATTATTATTAGCTGGATGTGAACAGGCTTGTTTCACTTACCTTAGGACAGCGGGTCCCTGCTGGCTAGGACTCTCTGTGGATCTAAGTACCCCCCAACCAAAAGAATAAGAGAAACCAAAGTGAGCATAAGGTTACAAAGAAAAGGTTTTCAAGTCAGATGGATCTGGTTTTCCAGCCAATGACTTGACCTTCCTTAAACTTGGCTTCTTTCTCTGTAAAATGGAAAAGCACTGACAATAGCATTTCTGTAGGGTTGTGTTGAGGGTTACTGTGCATGCAGAGTGCTGAGAAGGAAACTCTGGCATGCTGTCAGTCTCCATCAAATGTAACTGTTGGTACTGAGAATGTGGGGATTTAATGCCGGATTCTTGGGAGAGGGCTGGAGCGAGGGAGAGAGGATAAGAATGGGGAGGAAGGAAGGCAAGAAAGAGAGTTTTGCTTAACAACACCTAAGGGGATTCTGACTTGGAAGAGCCCAACCCTGAGTGTGGGCTGAGACTGCATTTTACTCTTCATTGTGTCCCTCCCATGGTGCCAAGAATAGCGTCTTATACATAGAAGGTCATCAAGACATATGGACAGAATTAGAGGTTATCCCAGGGAGAGCATGTGTGTCTGATCATTGCTTCAAGGTTTTGGAACTCAGGACTGTGGGGTTCCAATAAAAGCTGTGTCTGGGGATGGGGGACGTCTGGATGCCAGCCATCCTTTCCCTTCCATTACTGTGGATCATGAGGATCTGATACATCTCCATGGTAACAGTTCGATTATTTACCAAAGAGGATGGCACAAACCCAGGAGCGGGTCTTCTATAAGAGAGACATTCAAGCTTGTCCAAAGTTCATATGCAAGGTAGCCCCATGACCAGGTGAGTGAATCCCATAGAGGAAAGCAGCACAAGAAGGAAGTCTTCCTCTGCGTGGTGCTGGGTGAGCCCATGCCCTTGCAGACCCTGACGCGAGGGGAGCTTTGTGAGTCTGGGCTGGAGCCGAGTTCTGCATCATCTGTTCATTGGCCAAATTGCGATGGGAAGGAAGGGCTGTTTGTTTTCCTCCCAGAACAGGAATTCTCAGAAAATCGATTCTCCCTCATTGACAATGCATGCTAAGTGATTGAAAGGCCATTAAACCCATTAATGGGGTGCTCTTTAAATAAAATAAGTCCCTAATAGGGATCTTAGACTTGGCAAAGACGGTAGAGCTGACAGTGTGCTAGGCCTGCCCAGGGACCGTAAATATACCAGAACAAATATCAGAGCGCAGGAGGGGGCACGCACACAGAGGACGGGGGAGGCGGGAACAATGAATCACACGGTGCAGAAAGGACAAATGTTGCCAGACGAGCTTAATGGCTTTTATTTTATTTTTGACAGGATTTACAAAACGAGTAGATGAAGGGAAGTTTGCATCTTGATTTCAGTTAAACATTTGGCACTGCATCCCACCAAATTTCATGCACAAAATTAATTCAAATTGTCTTGGATGGAAGTGTGGTCACATGGGTTGAAACTTGGCTGGACTCCCTCTCTGAGCAGCAGGGAAAGAAGATGGCCCCCTGCGGCCAGTATGGTGGCAAGGCCTCGTTCTAATTCCTGTTACAGATTGGGACTCCTCATTCTCTGACTTCTCTCCAATAATAATAATAATAATATTAACAACTCACATTAATTGATTACATGCAATGTTCCCTTATCTTATGGAGACGCTTTGTTCTTTTGGCCCTGGGTATTTCTCTTCACTCTTCATCTTTCCTTTCTAACAGCAAGTCAGTTGTGTGATCGCCTCTGGAAACAAATGCGATTAGAGTGCAGAGGAGGCAGGGTCATGAGTAGATGTTTGGGAGAAGCGAGAAGAGGTTTTCCTCCTCAGATGAGAAACCAGCTCTCAGAGGGGTGGTGTAAGTGCACAGAATGGTGGGCCCAGGACCAGGAGCCTCTATTTGCCTTCCTAGGCAGAGTTACTGCTTGAGTCTTCCATGCCCCAGACAATGGGTGCCTGGGGAAATGTTACAGACTCCTCTCACCTGCATGGCTCAGAACCACAGCAGTCAGATCCAGATGAGCCATTTGGGCAAGAATGTGGACCCTCTGGCAGCAAACTGCATGGGTTAAGAGGGGTGAGCCAGCTGTCCCTCTTCTGTTTCTTTCTTCCTAGAAAAGTGAAGAGTCACCATCAGAAAGTGAGTTGCATTGAGAAATTTTTTTCAGGCATATCTCAGATTAATATTAGCACAGAAATGCTATATAATACAGAGCAAGAAACTGAGGCAAGGGCAAATAAAGTGGAGCCAGATGGGAACTTATGCAGGAGCCCCCTCTACTGAGACTCTGCCCTCCTCAAAGGACAGTAGAGTTCCTGGTTCTATTCCAAATTGCCTGTTTCATCCAAGGGAAGGACCACTGGGTGACTATAGTGAATGCAGACACATTTTTGGCAATAAATAGCCCCTCTGGGGAAGGCAGCGATATTCATGAAATTCTGTTTCTTTTTGTGATGCCGCCTCATAAAAAGCTGACCTCATTCATTCATTATTTTGTTTATTCAATGCACCTGTATTGGGAACCTAGTATGTGTCAGGCACTGGGCAGGCAATAAGTCAGACACAGTCTCAGCTCTCTGAGGGCTTGGAGCCTGGGGAAGGAACACACACAAACAGGTGAAATTTTTCAGGGCCGTTTTATATATTTATTTTATTTTAGATTTTAGGGGTACAAGTGCATGTTTGCTACAGGGATATATTGCATACGTAGTGTTTTCATTTTTAAAATGTTCTGAGTACATTTCCTTCTTTGATCCTTCTCAAATAGCATTTAACTTAATTTTTAAAATTTATCAGGTTCAAAGTTAACATTTGATTTTTTAAAACTAGTGAAATAGAGCTGGGTGTAGTGGCTCACACCCGTAATCTCAGTACTTTGGGAGGCAGAGGTGAGATGATTACCTGGGTTTGAGACCAATCTGAGCAACATGGCATAGCCTCATCTATACAATAAATCAGAAAATCAGCTGGGCATGGTAGCACATGCCTGTGGTTCCAGTAACTTGGAAGGTTGAGATGGAAGGATCCTCTGAGACTAGCAGTCCAAGGCTGCAGTGGTCATGAGCATGCCACTACACTCCAGCGTGGGCGACAGAGTGAGACTCATACTCAAAAAAACCAAAAAACCCAAACAAAAACCAATGAAATAGATCAACATATATTTGGTCAATTGAATTTTGACAAAGATGTCAAGACAATTCAATTGGAAAAGTATAATTTTATTTGACAAATGGTGCTGAAACAACTGGATATTTGTTTTTAAAAAAGATTATTAAAAAGAGTATTAAAAAAGACTCATCCCACACTATACACTAAAGTTAATCAAAATGACTTAAATGTAAAAACTGGAATTATAGAACTAATAGGAGAAAAGACATGGGAAAATATCTATGATCTTGTCTTAAGTAAATTTTTTCTTAGGACACAAAAAGCACTAATCATTAAAAAAGAGATACATTTGACTTGATAACAATTTAAAATTTGATTCCTTATAAGACTCTATAAGAAAATGAATAGACAATCAAGATGTATATCCACAAAATATATATATGATGAAAAACTTGGATTCAGAACATATAAAGAATCATTACAATCCAATAACAAAAAAAGTAACTCAATTTTTTAAATGGGCAAAAATATGAGCAATAACTTCACAAAAGAAAATATATAAATGACCAAAAGGCACATGATAAGATGTTCAACATCACCAGTCATCAAGGAAATGGGAATTAAAACCACAACAATCTACTAAGACATATCCATGAAAATGGCTAAAATTTAAAAAGATTCACAATACCAGGTGATGATGAAGATATAGCACAATGGGAACTCTCAGACATTGTTGGGGGATGCAGAAACGGTAACCGTTTTAGAAAACGGTTTGGCAGTTTCTTACAAAGTTCAATATACTGTTACTCAACAATTCCCCTACTGTTCTAGATAGTTAACAAAGAGAAATAAAAACAGATATCCACCCTAAAATTGTACACACGAATGTTCATAGTAGCTTCGTACATGATAGTTACAAACTGGATGTTTCCGGTTGCCAAATGGGCATCAACTGTTGAGAGAATAAGCAAATTGTAGGATATTCCTACAACGGAATACTACTCAGCAATCAAAAGGTGAGAAATACTAATGCATGCCACAAGAGACAGCGGAGCACACAAGTTGCTGCTGAAGGGTTCACATTCTTGCCCAAGTGGTCCATCTGGACCTGGCTGATCTGGTTCTGAGTCCTGCAGAGGACAGGGGTCTCTGTGAGGTTTCCCCGGGCACTCCCGTCTGAGGTATGGGATTTGAGATTCCCATGATGCTGAGTGAAAGGAGCTAGACACTAAAGACTGCATATGATTTTATTTCTATTACCTCATAGAAAAGGCAAAATGAGTCTACAATGGCAGGCAGCAGAGCCGTGGTTTCTTGGGGCTAGGGAGACTGACTACAAAAGTACACAGGAAAACTTTTTGATGGGAATAGTCTGTTTCTTGATTGGGATGATGATTACATGATGGGTGTACACAACTGACAAAACTCACTGAACCACATACTTAAAGTAGAGGAATTCAGTATAGTTAGACCTCAATAAAATTGATTTTAGCTGGGCTTGGTGGCTCAGCCTGTAATCCCGTGCTTTGGGAGGCTGAGGTGAGTGGATTGCCTGAGCCCGCGGGTTCGAGACCTGCCTGGGCAACCTGGCGAGACCTCATCTCTACAAGAAATCAAAAAATTAGCCAGGCGTGGTAGCGTGCGCCTGTAGTTCCAGCTACTTGGAAGACTGAGGCAGAAGGATCGCCGGAGCCCAGCAGGTCGAGGCTGCGGTGGCCGGGAGCGGCCACTGCACTCCAGTCTGGGTGACAGAGTGAGATTCCCATTCAAAAAAAAAATGATTTCAAAAGAACAATTAAACAAGTAAAAAGCAATACACATTTTGAATAAATAATAGCACTTTATTTTTATCAAGATTTCAAAAATATAAACTAATTCCTTAACCAAATTTTCTCATAAAATAAAAAAGAAAAATGTTACATGTAAGAAAAACTCCACATCTTGACCATGTTCCCACTGCAGTTTAAGACTCTGGGAAACGATACTTCATCGCCTGAGTAAGAAACAACAGGGGACTAAGAGCACCCTTAAAATCCTTGAAAGAATCACTCAGTTCCTACCTAGTGAGTTTTCTCCTTGCCCAGATGTCCAGGAGAGGTAGGAGACTGACCATTTATCTATGTAGTACAACAAATACCCAATTTGCTGCCTCCCTTCTTCTAGAATTTCCACCATGGTATAGAGTATGAGACACACTGAATTCCTATTAGAGCGGGAAGAAGAGAAAAGGAATTTCTTCACTAGCCTAAGAAAAGTACTATCTGACAGAGAGTCAACTTACTTTATTATCTGATGAAATGTCAAAGAGTTTATAAGTAAATATACTACATGAGGATAGGCATCAAGCATATTTCATTGACAAATAGTGTGCATTTTATATCACAGGCTGCTCACATCGGTTATAAATAAGACTCTGGAATGGAATTTGGGCATATCCCTCCATACAAAAAGCTAGATTAAAATGCCTTTGCAATGTGGGAGGATGCCCACGGGTGCCAAGTGGACACCAAGTGCTTCCTGGAGGAGGAGTCCTGAAGGTACTGAAGGAGGAGGAATTAACAGCTAACCTAGTCTGTGTCACCCTTTTGGAATTTGGTAAGTTGGCAGGGGTGAATTTTTTGTTTTAGTTTTTAAAGCAAAAGACCTCTTGCATGACCCATGTTGTAGAGAACAGAGACAAACACCAAATTATTTGTCCCTGTAGGACCTTAGATTGTGAAACAATAGATTTGATTCTTCCTTTGTAAATTTCTTAAAAGATCATCCTTCACCTGGGCTCCTCTGGATTCCTGGGAGTGCTCACTGGCAATCTGTATGTAGTTTTGGATGCAGCTTCCCATGGATCAATATCTGCCTTCACTTCTGCCCTTTTAGTGGGTAGGAAATAGACCCAGATGGGACATAGACAGTGGAATAAAAACAATGCCCTACATAACTATGTATTAATATGTTGGGGAGGGGTTGTGTGTGGTGGGGAACAAGGATTTGTACAGGGGAGATCTGTTCCTGACCAGGTATCCCCGTGACAACAGGGGAACTATTTTTCTCTGATGCAACAATGAATAAGTGAAGCTCCAAAGATGTTCAAGGTCACCTTCTATGTCCACTGCCCAGGCAAGCAGAGCTTCTCCCTGGGGTTGTTTTTCTTTGTACTATCTTCAAAATATAGACAGTTTTCAAGATCTATTCTTGGCTGTTATCTCTGTTCTCGACACTTGGCAATCTCATTTTCATCCATTCAGTGTCTGCTCTGACCTGACATTGAGTCTGTGAAGGGGAACCTAACCCAGGCAGGGCTCTCTGTGTGTTCACAATCAATACAAAAAGCCACTCAGGGACCCCTGATTGAGTGGCAAGTGTACTCCAGGGGTGTGCTCAGGGTATAGGCTACAGGGATGGCATGGTGAAGGGCAGGATCCAGGAGGTCAGGGGAATGTTTGTAGAGAGATGATGATCTTGAAAGATGAATAGGGAGTCGGCCAGGGAGAAAGAAGGTGAGGAGGGGAAGGGCATTCCGGGCAGAAGGACCATTATGAGGACAGGCATCGAATTGCCTTGGGTAATTACAAGAATATTGGCTTGAATTATAATATTAATAACAAACCTCCAAGTAACTCTCACTATGTGCAAGGCCTTGTCCCAGATTTTTAAATACTCCTACCTATCTACTAAAGCCCAGCTCAAATAATACTTTCCCCACCAAACCTTTCCTGCTTTCTCTTCTTGGAAACAACCTCTACTTCCTCTGGACTTTTAAACATACAGCCTAAGGCATTTATTTCTTTACCTTGTAGTATAGTTAATCAAGTGTTTTTGAAATCCTGTGTGTAGCTGTAAGCTCTGAGGGTCTGGATACAGACAGAGTCATGCGTCAGCCTTCACAGAGCCCAATACAATACCTTGTACATATTTGTTACTAAAAAAATTTGCTCCATGATGAATGAATGAATGAATAAATGATCTCTTCAGGCACTATCGTGGTAACTCACTTCACTTTTTCCTTCTCAAAACCACTAGCTGAGATTTAGGATTCAAATTCCCTTTCTGCAGATCTATTTTGGAGGACAAATGCGATGTCTAGGACCATTGCATATATTTTAACATGACTCAGGTTAACCCTGTGCATCAAGCTGTTTTAGTTATGCTTCACTTTCCTAAAATTTTCTTCTTTCTATAACCTCATTCCTGGAAAAGTTCTTTCTCAGAACTTTCTTGTCCTTCTATCCACTGGCTTCTAGATTCCTCCTTGCTTGTGGGGTGACACTGCCTTTCTTGAAATCACCTCACCCCAGATGGCAAACTCTCTGAGTTTTCTCCAGAGAATGTTCTAGGTATTTACAATCCTGGTATTCAGTGTTTCTCTCTTCTCCCATCCGTTCTCAGGATTTAATTCCATTAAATGCTCCAAGGCTCCCACTCCTGCCTTTGCCTTCCTTCTTCCCTGGATCTCTCCTCCCTCACCACCTCTACAAATCAACTTTAAAAAAAGTACATTGGCTAGGCGCAGTGGCTCAAGCCTGTAATTCCAGCACTTTGGGAGACTGAGGCGAGAGGAATGCCTGAGTCCATGGGTTTAAGACCAGTCTGGGTAACATGGTGAGACCTTGTCTCTACCATAAAAATAAAAAAATTAGCTGGGCGTGGTAGGGCGTGCCTGTAGTTCCAGTTACTTGGAAGGCTGAGGCGGAAGGATCACCAGAGCCCAGCAGGTCGACACTGGGGTGGCTGTGAGTGTGCCATTGCATTACAGCCTGGGCAATGGAGTGAGACCGTAACTAAAAAACAAAAAAGTACATTTTGCCTGAGTTGTACCCCACATCTTTAAAATAAAATAATTTTTTTTTAAAAAGTACATTTTGAGTAATCCTAAGGTTTTTTTCATTCCTTATACTACGGAAAGCACTTGGCTTAATGGCTCACATGGTAAGCGATAGTTGTTTTGTCTTAATTCAGCTCCATATCTTTACTCATACTCTCTCCTATCTCCTTCTAGAAACTTCCTCTTATGCACCTTCAGATAAACCAAAACCCAGACTTTCATTTCATGGACACCCGTATTAAGCGAGCACACATTTGCCCGGCATGGTGATTGTTGGCAAGACCAGACCAGACGTGTGGAGATGAATTTGTATATTAAGTGCCCCAAGAGGAGAGAGCAGGGGAGGGTGTGTATGCTGGGTGAGATCAAATTTCAGGGAGTTTCATCCAGAAACTGACACTGAGCTCAGTCTGAAAGGAGAAGATGGAGATCACTAGGTGCATGCGATATGAGATGGCAGATGGCGGGTGGGAGCATGGTGGGAGGAGATGGAGAAAGTTCCAGGCAGTGTGAGAGGACATAGGACCGGCCTTGTGTGTGAAGCCTTGTCTCTCTCACGGGATTTCTGCTCTGTTGTCTTGGGTGTTTCACTTAATGGATATATAGTCTCCCAGCTCTATTTATTTATTTATTTTTTGAGTTGGAGTCTCACTCGGTCGCCCAAACTGGAGTGCAGTGGCCGCTCCCAGCCACCGCAGCCTCATCTGCTGGGCTCCAGCGACCCTTTCGCCTCCGCCTTCTGAGTAGCCGGAATTACAGGCATGCGCTACCACGCCAGGTTGATTTTTTGATTTTATTGTAGAGATGAGGTCTCGCTGCCCAGGCAGGTCTCGAACTCGCGGGCTCAGGCAATCCACTCACCTCAGCCTCCCAAAGGTGCAGGATTACAGGCTGAGTCACCGAGCCCGGCTTCCCAGCTCTTTTTTAAAGTGTCTTTAAGATACTTTCCACTTCCTTGGGCATTCTTGAGATTACTAGATGCTATTAAGTGTATATGTACCAAAACATCACATTGTACCCATAAATATGTACAATTATTATCAGTTCATAAAATACAAGATAAAACTTAAAAAAGGAACAGATGCTGGGGAGGTGTTTGATGAGGGAGTTTGCAGGGGAGGGTTTCTTTAAATACAGAGGAAGTCTTGTCCCATGTGTAAAGATAGCTCTACTCCCACCTTGAAATAAAGAGTGAACAGACGATCAATAGCTTCTTGCTTCTGGCCTGGGTGTGGTAACGTCCAGGCCATTAATATGCAGTTGGGTCCTTTCCACCGACATTTGTTTCCCGAAGTTGTGTTGCAGCATTTCTGAGGTACTTGGCTTCCTCTCCCACCCTCTGTGCACCCTCAGGGAGGAAGGGGCTTGCGCACTCTCTGTTTATGAACAAGGTAATGTGTGTCAAATTGCCTTGGCTTAACCAGGCAATTGCGTACCTTTAAAAGGTATGGGGAAATGTTTCTCTGTGGTCAGATTGGCTCATAATACACATCTGTTCTCTTGACCAAACTCCAGCAATCTGTCCTCGCTTAGCTGCAGACTCTACAACCTGCTCCTGGCCAGAGTCCCGGGCCAGGCAGGAGAGTCTCTGCCAGGCCAGCAGCCTGGGTTTCTGACTGCCCTGAGGCGTTGAGGTCGCTGGTCAAAGGATTCAGGATTCATGGGTTCCCTCCAGCATCACTGTGTCCCCAGGAAATCTACATAGAGCTTCTGCTGGGACCGGAGGAAGAGGAGGGAGAAGTCAAGAGAATTTGCCTGTAGAGAAGGTATGTTCACCACTTTGGGGAGGCTTTGCGTGAAAGCGGAAGCCAGTGTCTGTGTGGTTTTGCCTTTTTAAAGTTGGAGGTTGAATTCAATGTAGATGTGAAAAGTCAGACACATTTTTGTATTTCCCCAAACTCTGACTTTCTCCAAATACTATGCACGGATTCTGCATTTAAGTAAAGTCCTGAGAATAAGTTGTAGCCATGAGTGGCACAGTGCAGAATGGAGTCCAGTTGTCTTTGAGGAGAGTTTCATTTCCAAACACCTCCAAGGGACATCCAGTGCCCCACGACCTCTCACCAGCCCATGCTGCCAACCCTTCCTTGAGTATTGGGATCGTTGCAGTGTACAATCCCACAGCCTTCCTGCCCTCACATCTGCCCTTCTGCACCAGTCTTTTGTCAACACTGGTGCCAGGTTGCCTCTTCAGGTAGGTCAGATCGTGTGGTGACTTTGCCCATGACTCCAAGGGCTTCCCGTTGAATGCAGAATGAGCCAAGACCCTCCTATAGGTCGTCAAGGCCCCCACTCCTGCTCTTGTTACTGCTCTGGCCTCAGTTCACCCTCTCCCCTTGCTTTCTCTGCTCCAGCCACACTGCCCTTCTTGGGGTGCCTTTGGTTGGAAAACTCTTCCCCCAGATGTTGGTGCTGCTTGGGTTTTTTGCTCACCTGGCACCTTAGATCACTTCCTCACTGTCTTCAGGTCTTTGCTCAAACGTTGCCATGTCCACGAGGCCTTCACAGGCCTGGGTGAGATTGCTCTGGTGGCTCCTGGTGCTTCCTCTTCCACTTCATTGTCAGAGTTTTTCCTCAGTACCTACCCCTTCTGACATAATACAGATTTTGCCTTTTGGTCTTCTGTTTCTCTCCCCCCAGCTGGAGTTTATCTGCTGTTGTTCCCTGCTGGATCCTCAGTGCCAAGTGCATAGCTGGCGCTCAGACAAAATGGGTGGAATGAATGAATGGCTGACAGGAAACTGACTCCACGTGAGCAGGAGACATAATATAATCATCTTTAAAAATCTGAAAAGATACAAACACTGAAGGCTTCTGAGAACAAATGAGGACCTTGGACTTGATCTCAGGTTATGAACAATAACCAGTGCAGGAAGGAATAGAGGAAAGGATGGGATGGGGTAGGGAGGTGTCTTAGCACTAATTCAACACTCTGGGGAAGAAGTAATGTACTCCCTGGAGCTCATGAAGAAAGGGGAACCCTGTGAGATGTAGGCATTAGTTAGGAAAAAGGGAGAGGAGGGACCAAACATGAATTTTCATCCACTTCTCTTTAAGAAGTGCCTGCTGATTTTCTGCTCTGCGCAGATCACTCAAAAGAGGCTATGGAAGACCCTATCTTATTTCATTTTATCCTTTTGTTTCATACCTTACGGTATATGCTCTATATGTGTTCTTATGAATATGCCAGCATTACATAATACTTTTCCTTGAGAGTCTGGTTTTCAAGGCAGACAGGTGTGGGCATGAATCGCATCTCCTGTGTATCCTTGGGTGTGTTCCTTCACTTTCTCAAACCTACTAGTAGCTATGCTATCATTTTTGAGCGCTCACTGGGTGCTAGGCACTGTGTTAAGTATTCTTCAGCCCCGACCTCATTTAAGCCTTGCAAAATCTCACAGATGTGGGTAATGTCATTCCCATTCTACAGGTAATAAAACTGAGGCTGAGTGAGGCCAAATGAACTCACCTGGGGGTCCATTGGCCAGTGCGTGGCAGGGTGAGTGTCCAGGGCTGGCCGGACTCTTGATCCCTGCCTTTGACCAATACACTCTGAGCCTTTCTTATCTCTGTAAAGGGGATCTTTTATTTTTTTTTTAATTTTATTATTTATTTATTTATTTTTTTGAGTTGGAGTCTCACTCTGTCACCCAGACCGGAGTGCAGTGGCCGCTGCCGGCCACAGCAGCCTCGACCTGCTGGGCTCCCGCAATCCTTCCGCCTCAGCCTTCCAAGTAGCTGGAATTACAGGCATGTGCTACCACACCCGGTTGATTTTTTGATTTATTGTAGAGATGAGGTCTCGCTGCCCAGGCGGGTCTTGAACCCGCGGGCTCAGGCAATCCACTCACCTCAGCCTCAATGCTACTTCATAGGACTGTACTGAGTCCTGAGTGTAAGTGTCTCTGAAGCGTGTTATAAACCTGAAGGCTGTAGAGCACTAGTGGCTGTCAGAAGCCCTCAGCTCGTCCCTTTTTCCCAGCAGACTCTGTCTCTCTGTGAACCCGTGGGGATGACACTCCTACAATGTCCGCTGCCAGCCACTCCTTGTAGGCTCTGAGGGGCAGGAGGTGGGAGCTGAGGGCACAGTGCCTGTGGCCTTTCACCTGGACAGCTTTCCCATGGGAGGTCTGATGCCTGTTGGGTCTTGGGTGCAGGAGGCAAGCACACATGGAATTTTCATTCCAGTGGGATCTTAAACCCCCCAGACCGGAAACACAGGGCAGTGGTTCTGGATGATGTGCCAGTGTTTGCTCCTCCACACTTGGAAGAAAGTTGTGCTTTTCCACCTGTTCTTGCTACTGTGGCCTGGGTGGAATCGATGGCGTGTGGGAAAGTGGATGTGTGCTTCTGGGCCGGGTACCCATGTGGGTCAGTGGGGGAACAGGCGAGTGGTCCAAGGACCAGCTACTGCAGGCGCTTTGATCACCTTTAATCATAGCAGCTTAACTGGCTTCTTTCTCATTAGAAATGCCCCCATGGGCCTCTTGTCTGGTTGATAAAATCTTCCCATCTGTCTCCAGCAATGGAGCCCTCCAACTTCTTCCTAAAAGCTCAAAGATTTTGCTTTAACTGGGAGAGAGCGGAAATGTCTGCTGGGCTTCGGCAGAGTGACTTCTGGCCTTGGATTTTTTTTTAAACCTACTGATTCTAAGGTTAGCTCCCATTTCCAAGGGATTACTCTCTTATGCTTGGCGATTAAGTGTATTTAGAACGTGAGAGGATTTGGTTCTCCTGGAATTGAGCTAATTTTCCATTTGTGGTTAAGAACAAAACACAAGAGACTGGTGGGTGCAAAGCAAGTGTGTTTTGCATTTCTTATATGCAGGCCTGTGGCTTTTGATACCCACGCTGATGGCAGCTAAATTAGAGAAACTGGCTCACTTATTTTGGTAATGTGTGGGCATTATGTGTTTTTCTCTGTTGCCTTAGCGAGGGAAGGGGAAGCTGCCATTTTTAGGACACTCATCATGTTTTGGGGCCTTTACGTGTATAATTTAATTGAACTTAATTCTCGTGATATCTCATGAGAGTGCGATAATCTTTACTTCACAGGTGGGACACTCTCCTAAGAAAACCAGTGAAGAGGCCAGGCGTGGTGGCTCACACCTATAATCCCTGCACTTTGGGAGGCCGAGATGAGAGGAGTGCCTGAGCCACTTGGTGAGACCCCTGTCTCTACAAAAAATTAGCTGGGTGTGGTGGCGTGTGCCTGTAGTTCCAGCTACTTGGAAGGCTGAGTGGGAGGATCCCCTGATCCTAGCAGGTAGAGGTTGTGGTGGCCAGGAGCATGCTACTGCCCTCCAGACTGGGTGACAGAGTGAAACTCCTACTCAAAAAAAAAAAGAAAGTCAGTGGAGGAGGTGGGATTCGAACTCAGGTTGGGCTTCCAAAGCCTTTGTGCACACTGCTTCCCAGGTCTTATAGTGTGGACCAAACTGGGCCATAAAGGAGGGCTGGAGTGGTGACTTCCAAACACACTATGGTGACAGGGTGACCCTATATGCTGAGAGGAGCAATATTTTTGTTCCTGTTGTTAATTATTACTGTTTCATGTTGTGAATAATATGTTTTTTCCCAGAGAGTGAATTTTGTCTCACTCTCACCTACCTGTATTTTGCTGTTTCTTTGAAAGGCAGTAATTATGAACAGAGTGAACTGGACTGCTTGAGTTTCTACCCCAGCTCTGCCACATACCCTCCCACATCACAGGTTCCTCGCTGATAAAATGGGGGTCATAGTAGTAGTATCTATTCTTGGTTGTTATGAGTGAAGTAAGGTGCCACCCACAATGGGGACAGAGTAGGCTCCGTGAATGTGAGCCACTTCTGAGGGGGAAGGAAAAGGGTGAAGTTACACATGGTACCCAGGGCTGTACTGTTCCTGTGAAAATCACCTGTCACCCATGTCAGGGCAGGGACAGGTTGAAGCTCTGAGTTATAGCCAAGGTCTGATGAGGCCAGTGGTAGAGTCTTCTGGTGATGGAACCCCTCAGCATGTACCTTCTTCTGGCAACAGATAGACACAGCTCATCAGAGTTTACACACCTTGAAATTAAAAAGATGCTACACATTCCTGAGTTGGTGCCATAATATATTATTAATAAAACATGGTTTAAAGATGCTTTCCTATCTGGAAGGTGATAGTGACATTGAATTTTATGGTTTTTGTTTGTTTTGCTTTATAGAGTGTATTACTTGAGAAAAGTATACTTTAAGAGTGGAAGGCATGGCCCGGTTTGGTGGCTCAGCCTGTAAGCCCAGCACTTTGGGAGGCTGAGGCGAGTGGATTGCCTGAGCCTGCGGGTTCAAGACCCACCCAGGCAACTTGGCGAGACCTCGTCTCTACAATAAATCAAAAATTAGCTGGGCGTGGTAGCACGTGCCGGTAGTTCCAGCTACTTGAAGGCTGAGGCAGAAGTATCACTGGAGCCCAGCAGGTCAAGGCTGTGGTGGCCAGAAGCGTGCCACTGCCCTCCAGTCTGGGTGACAGAGTGACTGACTCCAACTCAAAAAAAAAAAAAAAAAAATTCCAATCATTAAAAAAAAAAAAAGAAAATAATTTCTAACTAATGTCATGATACCAAATCTAGATAAAGATGGGTCAAGATATGAAAACACTAAATAAAATACAAAAATCTCCATCCTGTTTTCCATAGAGATTGTACTATTTTACGCTCCCATCAACAGTGTATAAGCATTCCCTTTTCACTGCTTCTGCACCAACATCTATTGTTTGTTGACTTTTTAATAATGTCTATTCTGATAGGGGTAAGGTGGTATCTCATAGTGGCTTTAATTTGCATTTCCCTTGTGATTAGTGATGTTTTATTATGCATAGACTAAGAAAACTTTCTAGGGGTTTAAGGGAGGAGCTACATCAGATTTCCATTGTACAAGGAAAGTGTCTGGGACTAGAGGCAGGGAGACCAGTTAATAATAATTGCCCAATCCCAACCATGTAATAAGTACACATGTGTACCCCCAATCTAAAAAAAAAATTTTTAAAATATATAAAAATAAAAACACAAAAAAATAATAATTGCTCATGTTTCGCAGCCTTGATCTTCAAATCTACCCTATGAATTGTATACTAATATCATCCCCACTTTACTAATGAAGCAATTGAAATACAGAGAAGAAACTATCCCAAGGTCACACAACTACTAAGGGTGGCTATTCAGATTTGACTTTATAAGCATGATTCCAGAGTCTAGAGATGCAAACTCTAGACAATCATATCTTTCTAGAAATACACTGCCTAAGGAACAATAACAATAGTCCTCATGAAAAACTATGAACAGCAAACTACTGTTATAGCACTAGAGGATAATTGTCCTCTGCAACAGCAATTGCTTGATGTCCATTCAGTAGCCATTCACTCTCTCTTAGAATGCCCATGTTTTATCTAAGCACCCCACCATCTAGAATATAGATTATATTTCCCAATTATCCCTACTGCTAGGCATGGCAGTAATACAAAATTCTGGCAAATGAGATACATGACAGCTTCTGGAGATGTTCCTCATGAGTAGTACATGCCCTTTTGCTCTTTTCTTTCCTATCCCTCGCTTCATCCTACTACATGGAAAGTGGATATAGAGCCACCATCTTGGATCATGATGGCAGGAGTTACTAGAAGGGACTTGGATACCTGATGACTTCGTGAAACAGAGCTACCACTCTAACCAGAACTGTTGTCTCTGGGACTTTCCCTGAGAGGCAAACAAATTTTATCTTGTTTAGCACAGTGTTATTTTGGGTCTCTGTTACTTTCAGCCAAATCTAGTTCTCACTAATACATCCATCAGCTTCCTAGAGGGAAAAAAAAATTAAAATGTTGGAAATACGCCACGCTAGAATGATCAAATAGACGAAGTCAACTCTGCAAGAGGTAAAACATAAAAATCGTGTTTCAATTTATTTCACAATGCTTTGAAAAATCACAAGTTTTTTTTTTTTGTGAATAGAAAATAAAAACAGGGAAAGCTATGTCCAATGGCAATGAAAGAAGCGGGCCTAGTTCCCACTGTGTCAGGGTGAGGAGATTCAATGCCAGCATTCCACCGTGTTCGGGCCACATACACCATGAAAGAAAATGGCACTTGTGGATTTGATTATTGTTACAAATTCCTCAACCCCACCCCGTAAAAGAATTGTATATCTCCAACCTTGCCCATATGACATTGGCAGTGACTCCTGATAGAGTAGGCAAAATATGCATCCCTTCACCATTGACATTAGGTTTGGCCATGTGTCTTGGTTGGTTGATAGGATGCTGTTGGTCATGATACAGGTAGAAGCTTTAAACATGCTTGGGTTTCCCTTGCTTTTTTATACTTCTGTCACCTTCTGTGAGAAGGACACACCCTTGAATAAAATACTCATGCATGAAACTACAAAGATGTGAAGATGTCCATCTGGAAAGACTATAACCCAAAATTATCTCAGCGATCCTTTTTTTTTTGGTAGCAGCTTTATTCTGATATAATGCGGCACCATACAATTCACCCATTTAAAATATACAATTCAGGCCGGGCTCCGTGGCACCTATAATTCCAGCTACTCGAAAGGCTGAGGCGGAAGGATCGCCGGAGCCCAGCAGGTCGAGGCTGCGGTGGCCGGGAGTGGCACAGCACTCCAGTCTGGGCGACAGAGTGAGACTCCAACTCAAAAAAAAAAAAAAAAAAAATTAGCCGGGCATGTTAGTACGCACCTGTAGTTCTAGCTACTTGGAAGGCTGTGGTGGAAGGATTGCCAGAGCCCAGCAGGTCGAGGTGACCATGAGCGTGCCACTGCCCTCCAGCCCGGGTGACAGAGTGACACTCCAACTCAATAAATAAATAAATAAAAATAAAATATACAATTCAGCGGTTCTTTCTGTAGTCACAGAATCGTGCAGCCATCACCACAATCATTTTTAGAAAATTTCCATCATCTCCAAAAAAACTCCCATGCCCTTTAGTAATTACCTCCCACTCTCCAACTCCTAGCCCTCTCTCCAGTCCTAGGCGACCACTCATCTACCTTCTGTCTCTATAGATTTGCCTGTTTTAGACAGAGCATATAAACAGAATCATACAATATACAGTATTTTGTGACAAACTTCTTTTACTTAGCATATTGTAGCAAGTATCAGTCCTTTATTTCTTTTTATTGCAAAATAATATTTCATTGTCTGGATGTACCACATGTTATTCATCCATTCATCTGCTGATTAACTCGATGGTACTTTTGACATAACCATAGAAATACATGGAAGGAAGAAGAGAAGAGCAACATGTGAATGACTTGATAGGACAAGTGGCTACTGCAATGTGCCGGTCATGTATACCTGACTGTCCCATCCAAACAACAGCTCCATTTCTCAAAATAAATAAATTGGCACACGATTTACAATGCTAGTCTCTCTGAAACTCACTAGCATGAAACAGTGTTCCTAGTTGCACTCAACTTGCAGTCATAGATGAAATTATGTTTCCATAGAGCTGAGGCCAGAGTCTGGTTGAGTAAATCCGCGGAGGTATTAAATGATCCCTTCAGACAGGATGCCCTGACAGCCTTTCTGGGCGGCTACCAGTGGTGTTTATTGAAGGATTTTTAAAAAGTCTACATAGCTTATGGAGACTGACAGTTTCTTCCCTTGAAACTCAGGTAATGAAGTCAGTTCTCCCATCTATTCCACTGTGTGTGAGGATAGTATCAGAATTCTGAGTGTTACTGCCTCCTTCATGGCCTAAATTTTTGGACATCTTTATTTTACTAAGCTAGCAGGTTTACCGAAGCCTGGGTTTAAATAAATCTATCTATCTATTTATCTATCTATCTATCTATCACTCACTCACATTCCACTAAGGAACTCTGTCATCTGGATTATAATGAAGACACTGCAGTGAATAAGGGATCCATGGTGTCCCACCAGCCTGAAATGTGGCATATCAGACTAGTGCAACTTTCTATGGAACAATAACAGTTAACACTAGGGATGGAGTGAATATCTTGAGGGTTTGCACCTTGAAAATAGAGCAATATTTTGTCCCATTGCTTTGATCTATTTTACTACCAATATTTAATTTTGGTTGAATGTCAATTATTACTAAAGGAAGGCAAGAGGACTATATATATATATCTCAGCAAAAGTGTTTAGGGGCCCAGCGCGGTGGCTCAAGCCTGTAATCCCAGCACTTTGGGAGGCCAAGGTGAGGGGATTGCCTGACCCCACAGGTTCAAGAACAGCCTGGGCAATTTGGTGAGACCTCACCTCTACAATAAATCAAATAATTAGCTGGGTGTGGTAGTGCATGCCTGTAGTTCTGGCTACTTGGAAGGCTGAGGCAGAAGGACTGGTGGAGCCCAGCAAATTGATGCTGGGGTGGCCATGAGCGTGCCACTGCACTCCAGCCTGTGTGATAGAGTGAGACTCCAACCAAAAAAAAAAAAAAAGTGTTGAGGGAGCCAGGCATGGTAGTCCATGCCTGTAACCCAGCACTTTGGGAGGCTAAGGTGGGAGGATCGCTTGAGCCCAGAACTTCAAGACCAGCCTGAGCAACATAGTGAGATCATCTTGTCTCTATAAATAATAATAGTGATGATAATAATAATAATAAACTAGCTGGGAATGGTGGTGTGCACCTGTAGTCCCAGCTACTTGGAAGGCTAAGATGGGAGGATTGCCTGAGCCCAGGAGGAAGAGGCTGTGGTAAGCTGTGATTGTGCCACTGTACTCCAGTCTGGGTAATAGAGTGAGACTCTGACTCTCACACACAAAAAAGTGTTCAGGGGAATGAAGAATCTGGATCTAGAAAGGGTAAAAAAATTCTACATTAAAAAACACTGGGCAACACCTTTGGGTCCCCTCCCACTGTGGAAGCTTGCTTGTCTGTCCTCTCAATAAATCCTGCTTTAAAAAAAAACCCCACAAAACTACATAGCCAGGTGTGGTAGCTCAAATATGTAATCCCAACACTTTGGGAGACCGAGGTGAGAGGATTGCTTGAGCCCAGGATTTCAAGACCAACCTAGGCAACAGAGCAAGACCTTGTCTCTACAAAAAAATAGAAAAATTAGTTGGGGGTGGTGGCATGTGCCTATGGTCCCAGCTACTTGGGATGTTGAGGTAGGAGGATTGCCTGAGCCCAGGAGGTTGAAGCTGCGGTAAACCATGATCATGTCAGTGCACTTCAGTCTGGGTGACAGAGTGAGATCCTGACTCAAAAACAAAACAAAAGAAAACACTCCAAATGTGGTAAACCCAAATGCCTACAGGACCAGACAGGAAGAGCCAGTGAGACGGAAGAATTGGAAGGGTCTACACCATGCTGGAGAATGGATTAACCACATTTTCTTATCAGAAGCGGATAAAGTTAGACACAGATAATCAAAAGGTGGGTAAAAGCATGCTTCGACATTATGAAATGCAGTCTTGCACAACCCTTTGATAAAAGAAAAAAATTAAAAGGTAAAAATATAAAATATCCAGGAAGCATAGGAAAGTAGAATAATTCCTGTGGTTCTGTGGGGCAGTGAAAGCTGTACTCAGAGGAAAAAGTGTAGCCTTGCATGCTTGTATCCAGGCTCAGCAAACTTTTTCCATAAAGGGCAAGAGCTTTGTGGGCCATATGATCTTCGCTGAAGAGTCTTTTTTGTTTTGTTTACAACCCTTTAAAAATGTAAAAACCATTCTTAGCTTCCAAGTTATACAAAAACAGGCTGTGGGACTGATTTGGCCCATGCATATAACTTTGCTGACCCTGATCCTATTAAGAAGCCCTTCTTCATCTAAGTATTAGTCTTAAGAAACTAGAGAAACGATGAGAATAACAACACACACACCCCAAATGAAATTAAAAGGAGAAATTAATAAAGACAAAAGCTGAAATAAACTGCATAAGAAACAAACAAACGAACAAACAAAAGGTAGAAAGAGTGAATAAATCCAAAAGCTGGTTGTCAAGACAAATAAAATAGGGAAACCCTTTGAAGTTACACTAAGAAAAAAGGAGAGAGCAAATATATATGAACTAACAATGAGAAAGGAGATATAACTGTAGGTACAGGAGAGATTAAAAAAATCTAAAAGAGTAATACATATAGCTCTATGGCAATAAATATGAAAACCTAAAATAAATAATTTCCTACCAAAATTGATTCAAGAAGAGAAGAAATGAAAACTTTAGTAGGCAAATTACCATAGAATGAAGCCGATTAAGGATTTATCGTTGAAAAAGGCAAGAGAATCAGACAGGTTCACAGATTTATGTACTCTTTAAGAAATAAATACTTTGGCTGGGCATGGTGGCTCATACCTGTAATCCCAGGATTTGGGAAGGCCAAGGTGGGAAGATTGCCTGAGTTCAAGAACTCGAGACCAGCCTAGGCAACATAGAGAGACTTCATCTCTGCAAAAAATAAAAAAATTAGCTGGGCATGGTGGTGTATGCCTGTAGTCCCACTTATGCGGGAGGCTGAGTCAGGAAGATCGCTTGAGTCCAAGAGGTTGAGTCTGTGGCGAGCTGTGATTGTGTGCACTCCAGTCTGGGCAGCAGAATGAGACTGACTTAAAAACAAACAAACAAAACAATTCCACAGTTTAAAAAAAAAATTCAGTCAATAGAAAAAGGTGAGAAGTTCTGTAAATTACTTTTCTTAGAAAGGAAAGAGCTGAAAGTTCTAGAACAGAAGCAGCAAATAGGTTTTATCCTGAGTGCCAACTCACATCAATGGGTGGTGTCTGCCGGATACCAAGAAAGAGATTGTGAGGTTCGGCTGAGATCCAGTGGAGAAATACTGGGGCTTAGTTTGCCATTCCTGACTCAACTTGGAATATAAATTCAAATGGATCTTATGAGATATTTTCCACAGATAAACCCAGGAAGTACTTTGTGACGTCTTATGGATTTCTGATCAATTTGAAAAAACTTCCACATTCAGTAAAATTTCTATTCCTCTAACGATCGTTTGATGGCCATATAAAAATTTCTTATTTAAAAATTTTTTTTTTGTCGGAGTCTCACTCTGTCACCTAGGCTGGAGGACAGTGGCATGATCATGGCTCACCACAGCCTCAACCACCAGGGTTCAAGGCTCAGGTGATTCTCTTGCCTTGGCTTCCTGAGTAGCTGGGACTATGGGTGCACACCATCATGCCCAGCTAATTTTTAAATTATCTGTAGAGATAAGTTCTTACTATGTTGCCTAGACTGGTTTCAAACTCCTGGGCCCAAGCAATCCTCCTACCTCGACCTCCTGAAGTGCTAGGATTACAGGCATGAGCCACTGCACCTGGCCTTGAAAATCACCTACATAAAGCTCCTAGAAAATCTAACCTTGCATTAGTCATCATTGCTATGGGTGTAGCAGATGGATCAGAGAAACCCAATGTTACAGAGACAGGGAATTAATGGGATATTTTCCAGTGTTTGGGCCATCAGGGGAAGGTTGTCTTCCTGGTCACTGATGCCTTTGCTGATTTGTAGCTGAATAGAAATCTTCCCATTCCATTGGTCTACCCGTGATCTGAGGGCTTTATTTCCCCAATTCACCAAATGCAAAAGCGATGAGACAGCATCCCTTTCATTCTCAAGGGGCAGCTCATTCAAAGGGCTGCACTCTCCAGCCCTGCCTGGGCTCCCCCAAGGCCATCACAGCTACCCCTGCAGGTAAAAAGAGGGGAAAAGAGCCAGACAGTAGAAAGGAAGAGGAACTGCCACTGCAACGAGTAAATCTTCATTATTATAAAAAAGGGAATCATAGCTTTACTATCCTCATTTTTATGATGAAGTAAAATAAAATGGAAAGGAAGAGCGAGAGAAATGATTGCTTAGTAAACGGCCTCAAACCTAGCACGTGCTTATTTAAGCATCTCTACAAACATAACCCTGGGTGTCCGTTAAATCAGCAGGCATGTCAGTTGGCACTTCTGGTTACAGACCATTTTACGGTCATACATCATTCATAGCCGTAAAAGCCATTTGCCCTCTGTCACCCAACCAATCAGGATCCATCCAAGAGGAAGCAGAGCAGGAATCTGGCAGTTTTCTTCGGGCTCCTCTGAATTTCCACAACCTAGTTCAGCAAAATGTCACAGAAAATTAACTCCCCTGGGTTATTAAGAGCCCCTCCCCACTAAGGAGTGATATATGATTTCAGGCTAATATTTACCCCATCACAAGCACCACCTTGTGAGATACCAGAAGGGGCAGAAGTGCAGCAGGCATCGCACACAAGCCGGTGTAACACCTGCAGCTCTGAACCACAGGAATGAAAGTTCATGAGGGGGCGGGGATGCTGTGGTGGCCCACGCCTCGGCAGTTTACCCTACTGCCTGCTTGGAGCAGACGTGAAATTGATGTTAATGTCTAAGCTACCCAGCGGGTAACCTTGATCTGCCCTTGCTTCAACTCGTGTGAGTTCACACTTTTTCCACTCTTGCCTCCACACTATCATTTTGTGATTGAAATCGAGATGCCTGACAAGACTTGCCAACCACCTTGGGAACTGCAAACCACGTGTCTTTGGGTTCTTCCCAGATGCCTTTGCCTCTGGAATGGCATTGTGGTAGAAATGCCTCCCTAAATCTGTGGTCTTCTCTTTATATTTATTATTTCTTAACCCTTTCTTAATGCACTTTCTCACTTATGAATAAGGCTCAAGAGCAGTTGTCATAACCCCAGTGGGTGCCGGGACAGTCCCATCTGGTCCCCCACTCCATCTCTGCTTGGTCATTTTGTGTGTCTTCCTGCCTCTCCAGTTGTAACAGGCTAGAATCAATTTTCCAGTAACAGCTTGGAAATAATAGAACAAAATGTATATTAATATAGAAATATATTGTGAAACTGTCCTTAAACAAACAAATGAGCCACTTTAAAATATTACTGCTATAAATGACCATGACAGTAGCACAGCACATATAATAAAAAATAACTGCTGAAGAGAAGCTGCTGAATTACTATAGTAATAAACCAGATGTGATTATTATCATTTAACACGGTCATTGAATACCATGAATCCCTGAAGCCATTAAAATATTTATGATTAAACATTTGCTATTCCTTAGAACATATAGCTGGGTACTAAAAAACTGTTAAAGTATTATTTCAGTTAATATATGCCAGTTCTGTAATAGAGGTCAACCAACATTGACCAAATCCTTCAAAAGAGGGACAAACAGCTGCCTCTCCACATCTTGACATATTTTAGGATGTTTATGCTAGTATTATATACTCTCATAGTACTGGTAGCGTGTAGCAAATACACACTACTAAGGTGAAAATATGTTCCTATTCTGTATGTTCTTGGACATATGTGGACTTGGGGGCTGTTCTGGTCATTCTCCTAGAACAAAAGCAGACATAGCAGATGTTTTCAGAACCCTGTTCAAATGCCCTTAGCGTTCGTCTTGAGTATCTTTCTACAGTAAATACTTCCACCAGTGGGCCAGCCGGAGCCTGGAGTCTCAGGAATTAATGTCCCTGTGAGCAGTCCTCACAGCAGGTGTAAGTTGAAGAATAAGTATCCTGGCCAAATTTATAGACATACCTCTCCTCGAAATCTGTCCCTTGGCTGTGCTCTTCCTGACGATTGTTTTCAGTTAAAACTTCAGTTTAGTTCAATGTAAGGTAGGGTTTGTTGTACAGAATATATATATTCTGTACAATAGAATATATAATCAGTGTCGAATTTAACTTCTGAACATGGAATCAGTCTTCCAGGGTGTTTGCTTCTTATCTCTTGCCCTATTTCTTGGCAATCCCGACTTCATCAGTGGGTAGGGGTTGATGCCAGGAAGGAAACTCATCCATCCACTGGACATCTATCCTTGCCCCTATCCATTTTCCTATCCATTGGACTCCTATGGCTCAATATTAGAAAGAAGAACTGAGTGAGAATTCTTCAACACCATCACTTGGGGCTTACCTGGATATTTTAATTATTCACGCTATCTTTGACGTAAAATTCAGAATTGCCACTTTTTAAATGGATAATAACAGTAATAACCTTTCTTTATAATTTTAGAAGCATATATTTTCCAAAAAATAAGGTGCTCATGTTGTTCAAACTCTAATAGGGAACAATGTGGTGAGGGGAATTTTGGAGATACCTGGATTTGAGTCCCGGAGCTGTTCCTCACTGGCTGTATGACATATAAAACACATGTTATGTAACTCCTTCAAGCTTCCTAACTTGCCAGAGCCTCAATTTTCTCATATGTAAATGACTATAGCAATTGTATAAATCGATATAATGTATATGAAGCATTTATAAATACCATATGGATAATAGGTATTTAATACACATTGATTTATTAAATGATGACTGAATGGTGAATTTTCCCACCCTGAACCTGTTTCGATACTATCATGGTGACAACTCAATTCTTGGCATAAGTCATTACCTATTGGGAACCCATTTGGTTCCCAGCATGTCTCTCTGGAACTTCTCATAATATGACTTTGGCAGTGTGACACGTCTCTGTCATGTGGGTTCCATATTTGCCTTATACTTCCAAGTTATACTTATATAGGTCTGCCCTATTCTTGTGGTTTCACATTTGTAGGTTTAATAAACTGGGCAGTGATCTGACAGGAAAACTCACAAAGCCTCAGAGTAGAATAAAAGACATTTTAGAAGATCCCTGCTGGCTCAGTCAACCCTAATGAGCTATTAGGTCATTAGAGACTCTTTTCCATCAATTAGTCATTAAATCAGCAACCATTCATTGATGACAGTGTTCTCCTACTTAAAGGAACAGTACTATGAGAATGCAAATGGGCTGTTGCTGGCATCTCTGAAACTCTGAAACAAAGTAGCTCCAGTTGGTCTTTTTAACTTGTCAGTTACTTCAAAATCTAAAGGGAAGGCTCCTCCTGTGAGCTGCTTGAATTCCCTTAATTTGGTACGAATTTCTAGTGAGAGACGAATGGGCTTGATGTATTTTACATATAGACATATGGCTCAGGTGGGATAGATTCTTTCGTCCATGTGCTATACAATTCGGTTGCCTCGCCCATGATTTCTATGACCATCTAAGATCTCATATTCTTGTGGTGTCTGCCTCCAGCCCCTGATTCTTTCTGACTTCTGATGTTTCTTGGACCCCAAGGCAGATTCCCCCTGCCCCGTGGGCAACAAGACACAGGCAGTCTCCTCGAGGGCCTCTAATCACTACTCTTTTTTTTTTTGAGTTGGAGTTTCACTTTGTCGCCTAGACTGGAGTACAGTGGCACGCTCCTGGCCACCGCAGCTTCGGCCTGCTGGACTCAGGCGATCCTTCTGTCTCAGCCTTCCAAGTAGCCAGAACTACAGGCATGTGCTACCACTTCTGGCTAATTTTTTATTTACCCGGTCTCGCCAAGTTGCCCGGGTGTGTCTTGAACCCGCGGGCTCAGGCAATTCACTCACTTCGGTCTCCCAAAGTGCCGGGATTACAGGCTGAGCCACTGAGCCTGGCCTAATCACTACTCTTATAATGCAAAGTATATAGACTTGTAGTGCCAATTCCCTGTGTGTGTGTGTGTGTGTGTGTGTGTGTGTGTGTGTGTGTGTGTGTATGTATGTAGCAGAAGTTACCTAGCAATCCAGTTAACTAACTGCTGACTGAGAACTGAATATTGGACATCATTTTTCATAATAGTTTCTTTATCATACCTATGCTGAGGTAAACCTGGCAGCTTTCTTCCTGACTGTCCCCTACCATTGACCAGCTGCTTTGTCCCATTCTGTCAAAACTCTCTTTCCCTCTCTCTGCTTTTTGACTGCTCCCAGAACCTCAAAATTCCTTCAGTGTTATTAGGCAGAGAAATTTGCCTCAGCCTTGGGCCATGTCTGAAGTCCATCAAAACACCCATCCAAGAATTTGCTAAAATGAAGGCTGTTCTCTCCTCTCAGAGGAATTCAACTACAGCTCAGCTAACAGATAATTTTCCCCAAATATTTGTGACAACTGTAAGTATTCAAAGATCATGGGCATTCATATTTGATTATATTGTTATTTTCAGAATTGTGCTGGAGGATCTCATTCTTCCCATGGCATTCACCATGGCATAGAACTTCCTGTACTGAACCATGGTAGTTTTGTTTGATTATAAGCAGAACCAGAGTTTGTTTCCGTGGGAGGCATTTCTGAAATTACAATGGGCAAATATGATTTCCAGTGTGTCAATATTCATTTAAAAATGCTTTTGGCTACTTTAAATGAAAGTACCTTTTATTACCTTTAGTACACTGGTAAGAATGCTTTGGGAGAAGCACTCTTCTGCTGGAGATGTCTAGGATGCAGTGGGAAGATGAGTCTTCTTTTGAGTGGATAGAACTGAGTCCCCTGATTCATTTCTGCCCCCAGAGAAGTTAGTGTTTGATAAAGACTCAATTGCTATTTATTTTTACATGAGAGAGCCCATTAATTTTAGCTCATTTATCTTCAAATTTACTTTAATGTTCTATAGACAACATTATTGTTTAGTTCTCTCTATAAAAAAGAATTAGAGCTACAAGATAAAGCTTGCATATTCTTGCAGGTGAAATGCCACATTCGCTAATATCAATTTATTTGGGAGTCCTGGTATGGTACTTAGCAATGATGACAATAATTGCTTTACCAATTTTTAATTTGACCGAGTTTTTACTTTATACGTGCAGCAATGCAACCCAAGTTTTTCATTATCTAACTTACTCTCATAGGAACCCCCTGAGGCAGGTACTATATTATTCCCTGTTTTATACCCGAGAAAACTGATCTCACGTCACTTATATATCACATTTTTCGGGAAAGCTTACCCTATTCTCATGCCTGTCATACTTTGTGGTAAATGCTCATCTGCTTGCCTCACTAGATCAGTGCAGACAGGAATCATGTCTATGTCAATACTCACTACCCATTCAGTGCCTAGCATATAGTAGGTGTCTAATAAGTATTTGCTGCCAGACTGAGTGGATCAATGAATCAGTGTGGAAAGCAGGAGTAACTCACTCAAAGTTACTAGGTAGGAAGTAGAATGGAGACTGCAGCCCATAGCTAGGGGACTCCCAAGCCCATGCTCTTAAATGTCATGTAGAAATTTCTTCCATCCTCTTCTTCCAGCCTCCAAACAAAAACAATACCTTGATTTGAACAATATCCTGCCGCCTGGTGAGCACAGATCTGTAATCATATATCTGTGGAAATTTAAGCTCCAAGATAAAGCATCTTTCACTTTTGGGAAAAGGCTAAATTCTTCCAAGGCTCTGTTGGGAGCTCTTTACTGGGCAGGGTGTGAAGTGATAAAGGAAGAAAAGATAGCACTACTGCCCTCAAGGAGATGGTTACATAAAGCACTGGCTTGTTGCCACCCTAAATGGTGGCCAAGCCTCCAGGCCAAGCCTCCAGGTCAAGCCTCACTCAGTCTGTAGTCAAAGCTCACAAGACATCAATCTGAAACTCTGAAGTCTGGCTTGAGAAAGTCTCAGTGGTTCAGATACAGAACGGTGGGGTGGGGCGGGTGAGAGGAGGTAGAATTGAGGGCAGTGGGGATTGTGCAGAATTTTGTTTCTTAAATGAAAAGCCCAAATAAAATAAATAAATGAAAACATAAATCACAGTCTTCTCCAGGTTCCTTGCTGGAGGAAAACAAATTAGAAAGGGCTTGAATGAAAGGAGTATTGAAGAAGCTTGACTTGAATTAAGTGGTTATATATTTTAAAAGTACTTTGTTGGGTCCTGTAAAAAATTGCAAATAAAAAGGTAGTAATACCCCCTGGCTTTGCGAGGCAAATACTGATAATAAAGTCTGCTTGTGGGGTGGGGGATTTTAGAGTATAGACTTAGGAGGAAAGTTTTCATTTTAGGAGCACTCTCATTTCTTCCTTAATAATTGATGGTGAGATGCTACATTTTCAAGTAGATATCATGTGTCTTTCTAACACCATCCACTTTCCCCTTAAAATGGCCCCAAATGAAATTTAAGGACATAACTTGGAAATTTTTTTCTTTTGACAGGCAACCTAAAGGAACTATTTTAGGCTATCAAATACTTGTTGAGATCCATTTTACAATTCCTTTTTTCATGGTTTGAAAAAAAAATTAACAATGAATATTACAGCCAACATCCACCACAGAAGTAAAACACTGGTTTCCAACTCTTTTTTGGCCTGCTGGGTTATTAACTTAAAAATAAACATTAACTGGAAAGCTTAGGTATTTTTACAAATATATAACGTCTTGGGCAATGAGTCTTATAAAGATCGTTATGAAAGAAAATAACACCAGGAAAGTTACCAGGAAAGAGTGAAATGAACTTTTCCCTTGTTAAGAAATGTTTAGGTCCTTTTGTTTGTAAATGGCAGGTGGGTCATACAATTCCAATGTAATTTCAGAAAGCCATCTTCTGAATGTAATAAACATGTCTGCAATAATAGGATTCAGAAAATAGCAAAATGCATTCCAGACGCCCTTTGATTGTGCATACAGAACAGAGAATTTAGCTATAATTGGCTATAACACAGTTATGGACAGCAAATGACACACTGTGGAGTTGGGTGATGTAGCAGTTCTGATTAGCGATGGTACATTTCAGCCCAACACCAGAAACAAAATAGAGGGATATAGTGACACAGCACCTTTGTTTCTCCTTCCTTCTTCCCTCCCTCTCTCTTTCCCTTCCTCCCTCTTCCCTCCCTCTCTCCCTCCCTTCTTTCCTTCCTTCCTTCCTCCCTCCCTCCTTCCCTTCCTTCCTCACTCACTTTCTCCCTTCCTGTCTAATTGCAGTATCATAAATTATACCAGAAAACTTATTCTATTCTATTATTATTCAGCTAATCAATTGTCAGACTAAGACTTTATTCTCTTCAGAGGCTAACAATTGTTTGGAGAGGGGATGTAAGAGCCCATGGAGAATTGACTTTCGGAGAACTAGACGTAATTTGAATCAAGAATTATAAGAGGAAATAAACCATTACAATAAACAAGGAAACATGTACACAGCTACTTTCATCGTGTAATTTTATTCACTCTAGTTGAGAAAATAAAGAGATAATACTGACCAAAGCACCTGGGTATTTAATGCAAACTGTAAAATCTATTATATTAAACAAAGTCAAAAGCAATGTGAAAGATCTTGAATCTATTCAAGGCATGCACCTCATTATAGACTTAGCAAATTAAAACACAAATAGGATTAGAAAAGAATAATGTAACAATCTCCCACTATGGTCCCTAGAGCATTAAGTCATAAATTGGGTTTGCATTAAATTGTGCCTGTGGTATTGAATTCAGGGAAAGAGCTGTGGGCTGGAGATAAACCATGCTGGGCTACTCACCAACTTTGGCAAAGCTATGTGTTTTCTGAGACATGTAGTAAATTTGTTAGAATACGGCAGGTCCACACAAAAAAATGAGCACTTCACAGCTTAATTTTTAAAATGTCTGCTGTAGTGGCAAGTGAAACCTGCAGAGATGTAAACGCTGACAAAATCTACATGTGAAATGGAACTGTATTACCCACTTAAGGTGAAAGCCATTCCACTAAATGCACTGCTTAATACCAGACACACTTAAAACAAAGCAAAACTTCTAAACACAGGGATTTTAATTAATTTATTTCAGTTTGGCTTTTATTCTAGTTTATTTGTTTGATTTTGCAAAGGAGGGAAGAAAAGGAGAAAACAAACAATCCTCTTTAGAGAACACATGTGGACTTTGGAATATCTAAAGGAATGTTCCCTTTCGTTCCACATAAGGATCAGACCTTAACTACTCTGACTGATCAGTAGAAGAATACTATGGCTTATTTTAAAAAGCAAATTAATATACTTAGATCCATGTTTTAAATGATGCAGGCGTTGGAAACACTCCACTGCCAAGCATGTTCCTTCCATTTCAAATTTATTCTCTTGGTTTGTTTCCTACTGTCCTGTTCAAGAGTGGCTAGCTTAGAAAAAAGAGGAAACAGTTTTGATTATTCTATGGCACCCACGTGATGGGCCTCTGTCCTTATGTTAATTCCTATCTATTGCCTCTTGGCAGCTGGACAGGACCACTTACTCAATGCAGAAAGCCAGCTGTTGGCCCTTATTTCTTTAATGCCAATTTCAGGAACAGAATACAATTTATTTTCTCTTCCTTTCCCTTGACTTCCTAAGGCTGTTAGGAGAATTAAAGGAAATTGACGTAAAATGTCAAGGAGATAGTAGGTGCTCAAAAATGTCAGTCTTCTGGCTCCTACTTCCTTACTGAGCGTAGGTCATAGAAGCAAAATTTGCAAGAGTTCCCAGTCTCACGCGTTCCCCCAGAGGAAGTCCAAGCTGTTGTACTCAATGATGTGCAGGGACTCTTCGATCCAGAGTGAAATAGTTCTAGACCTCCCTGTTGGGGGACTCCAGGCCTCCTCTTCCTCTCCTATTTCTTTTTCTTTCCTGGCTTCTGGGCTCCCAAGGTTCTCCCTCACAGCCCTTACAGCTAGCTGTCCTGGCCTCCAGGAGACCGGTTTCTACATCACTACATTTAGCAGCAGACAGTCTGTTTAAACCTGCATTCTCTGTTTTTAAAAGCTTGTTTGAAAGTCTAAATGGTTCCCATTTTGGCTTTAGTAAGACAAATATGGGCTAAAACACGCGGTGCCCCTTAAGTATGATGGATACTCAGGACCGGCTGAAGTTTTCCATCGCCAAAGACTGGCTTCTCAGAGTGGTAATTTTTCTGCCATGTTATTTATGTGGTGGTTTTACTTCTAATTATGGCTCATAGTGGCTGTTAGTGCTGAGCAGTAAGAGAGCCAACTGCATTGTACTGCCATTTAACTCCAGCCCATAAAACGGGTGATAAAGCTGAGGGCTTAAAAACAAAACCAAACCAACAAAAACCCGTCACTTTCTGTGACAGGCTCACATCTGCTTCTGCCATTCTTAGACCAGAAACTTTCACTAAGAAGATATATGGAGGCAGGTGACTTCTGAGGTCTGGGCACCTCAATGTCCAGCTCAGCCTTCACCTTTAAGTAATTCTTTACTGTAGACACAACAACCCTAGACCTCAGCTATAATTAACACATGCCAGCTTTAATCAGAACCAGTGTACTTCGTTGTTTAGAAACTAATGAAAGCAAATAGATGTTACTTAACACCGTAAATAATGAAAGGCCTTTTGTTGTTCTCAATTTTGATTACTATTTTTTGATGCTAAGAAGAATGCCACTTGGTGTGTGCATAAACAAAGAAGATGGATGGCTGGGAGGAGAATGAGCTGTCCATAATCTGATTAAAGCGATAGAGCTGGCTCCTAGGAGAACCACACAGGGCTTAATGATTGGGTTGTTGTTCCTAATATGTCTAATGTTCACTCTTAAAGAAATCAAGAAAAATGTTAAGAGGTTCCTGATATTTCACCGAGGCAGTGGGCTGTCGCAGCATCTGACAGGAAAAGAACATTCTCTGTGGTTGGAGCATAATGTCCAGCCATGTAAGCTAATTTGCCCAAATGATATTAGGCAGCATTTTAAAACTTAACCCTGCTCCAATTCACTCTCTCTGCTGGCTGAGCCATCAGGGACAAGGCAAGGATAGGCTTGGTTTTGTTGAAGTTGTGATGTGGTAAAACACCACTTTCCTTTCTCTTTAGTTCTTTTCCTGCTTGACAAAATGTTTCTGGATTTCAGTTAAATGTCTGCTATTGTTTGGATAATAAATACATTATTTAAAACCTGTGTGTACTCTAGCCTGTTAGGATATTAGGGAGAAAACTTAGATTCATTGCTGAGCTTTGCAGGAGCTTATTTTGGCTGAATGCAATGATTAGCCCTTTCCTTCTTATAGTGTGAATTCTGTAGTTGTGTGTGTGTGTTTGTGTGTGTGTGTGTGTGTGTGTGAGTATGAGTATGAGTGTGTATGTTCATGCAACAATTACTCATAAGTAAGCAGAGCTGCAAAGTTAAATGACTCTAGCAAACTCTTGGGGAGGTCTGACTATGTGCACTGTAGGTTGCCTCCAGTATAATACTCATCATGGAGCTTGTAGATCTCCTAACAAATTTTAGGATTGTCCTAATACTATTCAGTCATTAGGATCTCTGTTGCCTTTGAAACTCTAAACTGGAAAATTGGATTCCAGATAGACAGAAAATGAGTTATTCTGCTTATTTTAAACCAGCAACACAAATGATTTTGAATACTCCCATTTCAACAAATATATGATAGCCCACTGTGTGCTAGTGTCCTATTTTACAGATGAGAAGCTGAGGTTCAGATATGTTAGCTTCCCAAGACCATTGGCAGAGTGCTTACTCAGTAGCTTACTCAGTAGCCCCAACTTTAGACAAAATCCATCAGGTTCTCAAGTTCATGCCCCAACTTTAAACAGAATTCACCAGATTCTCAAGTTTCTACCACCCTATGTGTCTCAATCAACAGTTAAATCTCCATGCCTCAACAAATATTGAATGTATCAGATGGGTCTCTTTTCTTGATAGTGTCCATGAATCTGATAGAAACAGGCAAATGACCCTTTTCCAAGACAGGAGAAGCAGCAATTGGCAAGGGCTTGGCAAACTTGCTTGCTGTATCATGGGGATGGAGTGATTCAAAGTACTTTTTGGTCCCCCAATGTGTCTGTCTCCTCTTTCTCTCACAGACCAGCCTTTGGCTTTGGTTACTTTCCAAGTCCAATAGGCTGAGGTTGGATTTCCAGAGACACAGGGAGGACACTCGGGTGAAAAGGAAGAGACACGCATGTACACACATACACAAACACACATACAGAGAGAGAGAGAGAGAAAGCTCAAGCTAGCTGATTCTCTTCCTGTCCTGCTGACCTTTTCCTTTTCCTGCTGGGCCCATTTCAGAGCCATATCGTCATACATTGGCACCCCCACCTGAGGGCAGGGAGAAGAAATGAAAGGACATGAAACAAAACCACAGCTGTGCTGTTTATTAGACTTCTGGTTTAAAAAAATGTTGGGGAAAGAGGTTAAAACTAAGCTGCTTTCTCTTAGACAATGCTGGCAGTAATTTTAGTGGTGGTATTTATAGCATCTGAATGTATTGGCTAAGGTATTTGAATACCTTGAGCTATATTGCATGGTGGAGTGGAGGGAGCCCAAGGATAAATGGAATAGTTGGAATGACCTTGGGCAAACCACTTCACTTCTCTGGGTCTCACCAGATGCACACCGAGCTAGGCAACCCCTGAGATTTTGCAGGAAAGTAGTGAGGAGAGGGCAGCACACCTGTGCTGGTGTCAACTGACTGGCCCAAATCTCTGTTGCTCAGTTCACGCAGAAGATGTCTGATCTGGGTTGAGTTACTCAACCTCTCTGAGGTTTGGTTTTCACCTCTGTGAAATGAGGAAAAGGTGTCTACTTCCAGGGGTCATTAAGAGGTTTAGATTGACTAATGCACAGTCAGCTTCTGGAGAAGGCATTTTTCCAGGACCCAAAAGAAGACCTAGTAGTGGGATGCTTTGAAGGTGAGTGAGGGAGGATAACTGCTCTATGAAGAAGTCCAGACTGGTAGAGGATTGGCCTTGGAGTGGGCTGGTGGGGCTCTGGGTGACCCTCCTCAAGGGAGGAGAAAAGGAAGTAACCATAAATAGCAGCTCAGAGCAAAGGATACCTTGCCATAGAGTTTCGATAGGGACATTGCTTTGGGGGAAGAAAAATAAATCTCTGAACCCTGCCTTTTTGCTTACTGCTTTTCATTTCTTAATTCTTTATTTGTAATGAAGTTGGGAGGGTTTTCAACTTTGACGGTTCCATTTATTTCTACCATTTTCACCTAAAACAATACAATGAACAGCAATTATTTCCACCCTGGTTTCAACTGCAACTGGATAAATGTCAGTATTAATTAAACATGTCCTGTGTACTCTGTGCGTAACTGTTCTGTTACTCTGTCTGTCTGTCTGCATCTCTCTTTCTTTATCACCAACCACCACCCCATCTTTCTCCCCTTCTTCTTTGTCACTTCCATTCTCTATTCTCACAACTGGGGACAGGAAAACACCAAATAAGAACCCAGTTGAACCAAAGAAGCTGAACCCTTGAATATAAACCATGTGTATGAAGAAGTCCAGAGAGCAAATCCTCCCAAAATGGGCACACAGAGACCCCTAAGAAAGAAGGGGGGACACCTTCCATTCCTAGGCTCCATCTCTAATGCCTGCAGGTCAAAGGAGGCTGCCCCTGCTGCTCCTCCAGGCAGGGAAGCTGACATTCCTATCAGTGCCAGGCACAGGGCACAGGATCCTGCACCTGAACTAGGAAAATGAGATGATTCCTAGGCTTCAAGTCCTCCTCAGGTATCACTCACCCAGTGTCCTCAGGAAGGCAACTGGAGTTTTCTTTGCATAATCATGGTCAAATAGTATATTTATTTAATACTTGGTTCTCTAGAATATTTTTGTTTTTGTAGTTCAAATTTATTTTCAAAATAAATCTGGATCTCTTTTATAAGTGAGTACAATTTAAAAAAAAAATCAGAGTGGTAGAGGAAGAATATAGAACTGAAATACGAAAAGGAGCAGAGGAATTGGGTGTTACCAGATATCTGAGATGAGATAATTAAAACAACGAGGCATGACTCTGAGTCAAAGCAAAAGGAAAAATCTGGGGTAACATAGTTCATGTCATCTGACAAAATAAAGCATGCCACACTGGTTCCTGGAACAAACCCTAGGAGGAATTTATTACCTGGGTTCTTGTTTAAGTGCATGGTGGATAACCAGTTGAACAAAGCCTTAGGACAGAGTCTTGCAAGAAGATGAAGAATGAGACATAGCATCCTCACCCTCTCTGAAAGGATAACAGAATTAAGATTACAGAAGCAGACCAATATGTGGTCATTAACTTTTAAATTAGTCTTAACACCATCTTTTTTAAAAAACCACTTAAAAATAATTTATTCTTATATCAAAAGTAATACATGCTCATTGTAGGAAGTTTCTAAAATACAGATAGAGATAGAAAAAAAATATATAATCCTACCACTCATTAGTTACTATTAATGTTATAGTGTCATCATTCCATGTTTTTGTTTATGTATAGACATGTATGTGTATTTTACAAAGATAAGAACTCATAGCAAATAAATCCTTTTAACATTTAAAAATTTAATCATATACCATAAATATTTCCCATTCAATTAAATATCTTTACATCACTTTGACATTAATAGTATTTTGATATTAATAGTATAGAATACATCAGCAAGATGTTATTACAATGTATTTAACCAACCTCTTGGGCACAAGATATTGAGTTTCTAACATTATGCCTTTTGGGGGGGGTTGGAATTTCACTCCATTTCCCAGTGGCACACTCACAGCCACCCCAGCATCAACCTGCTGGGCTCTGGCAATCCTTTCGCCTCAGCGTTCCAAGTAGCCAGAATTACAGGCTCATGCTACCACACCTGGCTAATTTTTGATTTATTGTAGAGACAAGGTCTCTCCAAGTCACCCATGCCAGTCTCGAACCCACAGGCTCAGGCAATCCAACGGCCTCGGCCTCCCAAAGTGCTGGGATTACAGGCTGAGCCACCGAGTCCCGTCTCACCTTTTTAAACAATTCTGTGAGGACCATCTTGTGCTAACTGTTCTCAGGGTGTCCTCCATGACCAGCTGTGTTTCAGAGAAGGCAGATCTAGTTCATTCATGGCTAGGGTAACCCAGAGGCCAATGAATTATTTGCCCAATGAACTGTGGGCATCATTTATACTTTTTGCATTTTTCTAGACAAGAAGGAGGAAATGTTACTAAGAACCCACAGTTTCAGTTCAAGGAGCATTTTGTGGGCTGCTTTGCGAAAGGAGCAGAATTTCTATCTGAAGGTCCTGCAACCTCAGGGTAAGATGGAAGCAGACAGAGAGGGGTTTCTGGAGGCCACTGATTAGAGCCCCCAATATTCCTTAAGGAGTGCAGGCTCTAATTTCTGTAGATGTGCTTCTCTGCCTGGGGTGGGAGGGTCTTTCTAGTTTCAGGAACATAGTAGTCCTGCAGAGAGAGGGAATGTATTTGGAAACTCTTGCTTGTAATGAGCTTACTACCTCCCAAAAGGTGGGTAGCATTTGGAAATAATTCTCCTTCTCCATGGTTCTTCAGAAGACTTGAATACAGTCTGTGACCTTGACACCAAAATAGAAACTTCCTCTAAAGAGTCACACAAATATGTGACCCCACATTCCATCAAGTTCTCTCTATGTATGGTAATCCCTAGTTAACCTCAGACAGATGAGAATTGATAATATTTTTGAACACTGATAAGGAATTATTTTTCTGGATAATATGGTGTATCAGCAAACACAACTAAAAAATGCCCTCAAGCATGTCTCTATGCATTGGACACATCCAACACCCTCACCCTTAAGTACACATAGGTAGAATACATATTTGATCATCAAATATTTAAAATTATTGTAATCCTATTCCAGCACTATTCCTTTTCTTTAAGTGTTTTTTAATTTTTATTTCCTAGATTGTAATTCAACCCCAAAGGACATACTTTTGAAAAAATTCTCCATTAAAGACATCGTTGGAGCAATTTTTGCTATTCATTAGTGTGTTTTAAAGTGGACCTGAATAAGAATGCTTTTTGTGAAAGTAAAAATGCATTCATTTCTATGATCTAATTGTGCAATTGGTTAGAGTTTCTATCTATGAGTTCAAAGGGAAACTTGGTTTCAGTGAATTTATTTTTAATAAAAATGTGTTTTCTATGATAAATATATTTCACTTTGTTCAAATGGATTTGATTGGAAAAACATATTGAGCAGAAGTACTGGTAGAACTTAATTTCATTGCTTTGAGAAAACGTATTGAATGCTGGTTTGAATTAAATTCTATTTGTTTTAATAAAAGTGTATTGGCCGGAGTGTACATATATTTGTTTTAGTGGCAGTGCATTGGATCCAATAAAACTATATTGGTTTCACTGCTTATGTCTCCTTTTCAGTGAAAATGGATTGAATGGGAAAATGAAACAGGCATGAAGCCACCAGCCCCAAGGTCTCTGTTTGGTAAGAGTATCCAAATAAATGGGGAGGGAGGGAAGTTTTCATAGACTTGATATCAAAATATGCTTTTAAACTTAACTATCTTTTACTCTCAAGGACTCAGATATGAAACTGAATTGCCATGGACAAGTTATGGGGCTGTTCAGGGCACCAGAGGAAGAAATTGTATGACCGCCCAGAACAACAGCTTCTCTGAAGCTTTATACTGGCCTCATTGGTTCCAATAAGATGCTGTCTATCAAGCATTTCTAAATTCCTTAAATGATCAGAAAAGGGATCATGAGCACTCCCCAAGGATGGTGCTGGCCCATCAGCAATGAAACGGGTTTGACTTTGAACTGATTAAAAAGGAGGAAAAAACTGAAACAAGTGTTACCCTGAGACACACAAAATTATTACACTTCCCAAAGATTATGGACCCTTGGAGAGGGATCAGTTTCCCATGGGGAGTTGCTGCTGGCACTGCCATCAAAAAAACGGCAGCCAATGCAAAGTACCACAACTACATATGTAGCTACATATGGCTCCAAGATGCCCAGGCCACAGATACTCCTGTGCATAGGTGCTCTGACCAAAAAATAAATAAATAAATAAAATAAAAACAACCAGAGTTAAAAGAATGGGGATTAACAATAACATTGACTGCTATTCCTGTGTGATTATCTCTCTTTTAAGAGAGTATGTGCGGGGGGAGGGGAATGGGATTAACAGTAGCAAATATCTGTCTGGGGATGGGAAAACACCTCTTATCAACAGGGTGCCTGAATGAAACGTAATTGTACACCTAACCCTTAACTGTACCCCACAAAACCATAATAAAAAATATTGATTAATAAAAAAAAGAGAGAGTATGTGCTCTGAATTGTTTTTTCCCCTCAGAAGATGAACTTGATCTGACTCTTCTACCCAGTATCATTTAACCTTGATGAAAACTAAATGCAAACACTACTTTCATTAACACCTTTGTTCCAACTCAATGTGCTAACAAGCTCTAGACATCAACCTTCCCACAAATAACTGTCAATTCTCTAGTGGTTCCATTACCCGAGAAGCCTAAACCTTTGGTGTGTAGTTGCTCATTTTTTGAATGCCTGAATTCTTATAAGACCCCACAAAGTTAAGAGTGAAAACTTTACTCACGGATTTTTTTGCCCCTGTGGAAATATTTCTAATTATATACCGGAAATCAAAAAGAAAATAGAGTTCAATAAAGAAGTTTTCTGTGTTGTCCCTGGAGATATGGGATTGTGATTCAGGGTGACAGCAAGTAGTTCACTTTATCAGAATATGCTATTGATATATCACAGTATATAATGTAAGGTGGGTGAGATGATTTCAGGAAATCCCAGAAAGTGGAAATGAGACAAAGAAGGAAGGCTGCTAACAAAGGGTTTGTTATTAAACAAGCTACCATCTGGGTCACATGTGGTACTTGATCCTCCCATAAGAAATCTGGGAGTTGATGTGGAACCTGTGTCTTAGAACTATCCCATCCAAGGGGTGAGGGAGCTGAAGTATTTACATATCAATATACAGAGGGTGCCAAAAAACTGTATACACTTTTTTTTTTTTGAGTTGGAGTCTCACTCTGTCACCCAGACTGGAGTGCAGCGGCCGCTCCTGGCCACCGCAGCCTCGATCTGCTGGGCTCCAGCAATCCTTCCGCCTCAGCCTTCCAAGTAGCTGGAACTCAGGCACGCGCTACCACGCCCGGCTCATTTTTGATTTATTGCAGAGAGGAGGTCTCGCCAAGTTGCCCACGTGGGTCTCAAACCTGCGGGCTCAGGTAATCCACTCACCTCAGCCTCCCAAAGGCGCGGGATTACAGGCTGTATACATGTTTTAAGAAAGGAAAAACCTGTATTAAAATTGTAAGTTGAATACAAGTCATGTTTGGCTTCTGCAATTATAAGAGGTGCTCAAAGGGGTTACCATCAGCATTCAGACACTTCTGAAAGGTACTTTGAGAAGTAATACATAGATAACATCTCTTAAAATATGTGTACATTTTTTGCCACCCCCAGTATATTTGTTTATTTATTTATTTATTTATTTATTGAGTTGGAGTCTTACTCTGTCGCCCAGACTGGAGTGCAGTGGCCGCTCCCGGCCACCGCAGCCTCGACCTGCTGGGCTCCGGCGATCCTTCCGCCTCAGCCTTCCAAGTAGCTGGAACTACAGGCGCGCACTACCACACCCGGCTAAGTTTTTGATTTATTGTAGAGATGAGGTCTCACCAAGTTGCCCAAGCGGGTCTCGAACCCACGGGCTCAGGCAATCCACTCACCTCAGCCTCCCAAGGCGCGGGATTACAGGCTGAGCCACCGAACCCGGCTCAGTATATTTACATATTAAGTTCCATCTTCATTTGTTGAGAACCCCTCCTGTGGACCTGGGAAACCCAGAACACTCAACCTGTGAGTTCTGACCAACAGGTAAAGCTTTAAGGCAAAGCATATAGTCGGAAATGGAAATGCAGTTATGGGTAGCAGCAAGGCATTGGTAAGGTTTGCCACCCTATGAAGTCCATTTTACAGATGAGTAAACTGACAAGTAGAGGTTATGGTTTTTCCAATGACATACAACTAATAAGCAGCACAGGCAGAATGTAAACCCAGCCTCTGCCTCACATGTAAGTCAATGGTTTAGCCATTTAGTGACACTGCTCTAGCCATGATGTCCAACTGAGGAAGCTGGCATGCTTCCTAAGATTAAAAACCATGTTCTGAAGGGGTTTTCACTGAGTCAGAGCTGGGAGCTGAGTATTGTAGGTAGGAGATGGGGCTGGAAAAGCTCTATTGCCCAACCTTCTGCCCCAGGAGTGGCCAGATAGTGATCTCTCTTAGACTGAACTGAATTTTAGCATTAGATATATGTTTATAGGATGCTAAACTCAACTTGCCCATGGTATACTTTTGATTAATAGTCAATTGCAAATGAGCACACGACTGTGCACTTCTGGGTCATTTTCAGCGAACCAGGGGCTCCTGGCTGTCTCCCAGCTCCTCCAGCCCCCATGTCATTCAGGCAGCTTGTCCCTCTTTCATATTCATCCTTTTGCAATCAGCTTTCTCATTTCAGTCATGCTTACTAGCTGCTAGCTGCTTTGTAAAGTAAGTTATGATGACTTTGTGCTATAAAATAAAACAGCAATCCTCACAGCTGTTTTCATCCCATTTAATGAAATGGTGGTGACATCTGAATGTCACAATTGCAGAGAGGCGGATGGGTTGTTGTGGCTGCTGAGAGGAGAAAGATCAGTATTATTCCCTGGGCTAATATCTCATATGACAAGCCCACAGTTACCATTGTTCTGTGTCAGGCGGTGGCTGCTGGGGCCCCCTTACCAGGGAGAGGCTTCAGGCATAAGAACAGACCTTTAGTTTTTTTCACTATCTATAAATACGATAGGACAGCCAGGGTGGAAAGGATGTAGATGGCGAAGATTGAGAGAAATATTTCAGCAGAAAGAAGCACACCACTAACAGTTCCTGTCATTCAAGAACTCGAAAAGTTAACCATCTCAGGGAAGTGTGTATGTCATCCTACCAGAAAGTGTTGGAAAAATCTTTGGTTTCTCCTTCCTTGTCACACATAGAGTGGAGAGAGCAATGCTGGGAAGATAGACAGAATTCATGGAGGCAAGTCAAGAAGCCAGTCTTGTCCTCGATCAATTATGCGAGAGTATTATCAAATCAATGAATTCACAGTGTGAATGCTCGCGGCAGATGGACGAACACTTGTCGGCTATCTGGAGCTGTGAGAGAGTCAGATTTATTTTCAAAGCTTGTTTGTCTCATTTCTCCTGCCTGGTGCTGGAAGGCAGAGCATGCAGCTGTGATTTTTCAAATGTAAGAGATCTCCAACTATTTTACAGTGTGGGAGATTGGGCTCCGCAAGTTAAACTCTCCAGGACTTCTGGCTTTTTTCGCCTCAGAAAGAGGACAAAGGATTGCAGGTTTGGCAAGGGTCTCTCTCCGTGCTTGCAGTTTCCAGCAATGGAAGAACGAGATTGGATCGTCCCATGACTGGCCTCCCAGACACGGCTAAAGTGGTGGGGGTTGCCCTTCCACTTTAGCCATGGTAAAGTATGGCATGATAAGGCAAGGAGAGGGAGGAATCTACAATGACTTCCTGGAGGATCTGACACGGAGCCGATTTCAAAGAAGCAGCAGGGATCCTGAATTATCGAATGGGGAAGACAGGCTGTGCAAAGGCCTGAGAATCTACAGGAAGGGAAGAGGAAGCTTCTGGCGGTGTAAGAATGACGGGCCCTTAGCATATGGACGTGTTACCAGTGGTTAACAGGCAGTGCTCTCATCTCGTCCTGCCATTCTGGCATTCTTAGCAGGCAGAGAACTTGATTCCAAGCTGATCAAGGAGAAAAAGGAGATCATTTTGAGTCAGAAACTGGTAACTTTACAACATCTGCCATCCAGTTCTAGATAGCATTTTTCAGCTTCCTTCTTGTGGGAGAAATCATTGTTCCCATTTTGTGTATTGGGCCAAGTGGAAGTTCATTCGTGGTCTTAAAAACAAACAAGGAGTCAATGAATATTCTGGATCTGAATTTGTAGCTTCCTCACCTGGTGCGTGACCAAGAAATCTTGCTAGACAAATTCTGAGTACTTTAGGGCAGAGTGAGTTATAAAGTCTCCAGGGATGTTGGAGGCTGGCCAGGGTCTCAAGGCTGTGTGCCTCAGTGTGTTCATTCATTCATTCATCCATTTAATCAGTTGGTCAGCAAACTTTGTTAAGGCCAGAGGTTCTCCTTCTTCTCTACCACTGACTGTCTAGGTGATGCTGTCAACGTGGAATCACTATGTCGGATACTGAGGATACCAGTTGCACAGAACACTGTCCCTGTCCTCATGGTCCAGGGTGATGAAATAGGACAAGTGCCACGATAGAGGTAGGCTCAGGCTTCTGACAGAGGCAAAGAGAGGCAGCCATCAATCTCGATAAGGCAAGGAGAGGGAGGAGTCCACAGTGACTTCCTGGAGGATCTGACACTAAAAACGGATTTCAAAGAAGAAGCAGGGATCCTGAATTATCAAATGGGGAAGACAGGTTGTACAAAGGCCTAGAGAATCTACAATGAGCCCACAGCAGCCAATGTATATGATGCAAGTCAGAGGGAGAGGAGGGCAGATGGGGTGAGAGGTGAGCTGGGCTAACGATGCAGGATTGGGTGGGCCATGCTGGGAAGTTGAGGCCTATTTTAGGGAAAATCCTTTGGAGGGACTGCCAAGATCAGATTTCAGTTTCAGAAAAATCATCCGGGTAGATTAATGGAATGATACATAGGAAGGTGCTATGAAGAATGGCAGACTGAACAAACCGAAATTAAAATATTTTTTCGCTTTTTCCAATTTGAGTTCAGATTTGGCTCTTAAGGGGGAAAGATAGATGGCAAAATTTTTTCAAATTTTAAATTATTTTGAAAAAATTTTGCCATAAAACTCCCATTGAGTCGTTTAAGGCAAGCACTTTTTTAAAAATTGGAGAAGTTGAATTTGAAATTGAAAAATTTCAATTAAAAAAAAGAAAAAATTAGCTGGGCTCGTTGGCTCAGCCTGTAATCCTGAGCCTTTGGGAGGCTGAGGTGAGTGGATTGCTTGAACCCGCGGGTTCGAGACCCGCCTGGGTAGCGAGACCTCATCTCTACAATAAAATAAAAAAATCAGCCGGGTGTGGTGGCGCATGCCTGTAATTCCGGCTACTCGGAAGGCTGAGGCGAAAGGATTGCCAGAGCCCAGCAGGTCAAGGCTCCCGGCCACTGCACTCCAGTCTGGGTGACAGAGTGAGACTCCAACTCAAAAAAAAAAAAAAAAAAAAAGAAAAAATTTTTAATTTGCTCTGAATATGTGATTTGAGGAATACACACACACACACACACATCTATTTTTTGATTCTCTAGGCAAGTCACTTCTGGCTTGGACTTGCTTGGGGAGATGGTGTTTGATGGGCCCTGCTAGTCTCCATCTTCCTGCTGAAAGGACAATACTTTATAGTGTTAATTAAGAACCTACTTCTAGAGTGAGAGAAATCTGAGTTTACATCCTAGTTATGCCCCTATCTGTAGCACTTTGAGAAATTTACTTCACTTCTCCAAACTTCAGGTTCTTTATCTGTAAAATAGGATGATAATAGCACACTTATCCTGGGTACAACAACAAAAGGCATGTAAATACATGTACATACATGTAAAGAGCTTAGCATGGAGCCTGGCATGTTGAAAGCACTCAAAAATGATGCTCAAAGGGCAAAAGACCAAAAACAAATGACTCAGAAAGGAAAGATGATGACCCACCAGATGACCCTATTTCTGTTGTGTTCTACTCTGGTATGATCTAGCAACTTTTATTTATATTACTTTTTAACAAAAAGGGGAAGAAGCTTGTGGGTCAGAGTCTTTCTAACCAGTCATGATAAACTTTGTGCAAAAAAGCTGTAGGAACTCAATGATTTCTGCTCCAAGCTGCTGAACTAAAACCCGACTTGCAAAATGACCCGGCTCTGCTCTGGCGACTGTCACTTGCTCAGAAGGCAGGGGAGAACTTGGCTCCTTTGCTCCTGATATCTACAGTAACCCATCAGCTGCTGCGCTGAAGGATGTGTTCAGCACTCCCCTTTCCCCTTTAATGTGCCATTAAATCAAATACTCTATTAGCAGAATTAGTTCATTCAGTGTCTGCACTGAAACGTCCCGCGAATTGCGTGATGTCTTCCTAAATGGCCCTGCACTCCGGGGTCTACTTCAGCAGTTTATATCCTGCGGAGGAGGGCCGAGCTGCCCAAGGATCTGCCTGCCTTCCTGTAAGTGAAATATGATGGCTTTCACAAAGGATAATTATTTGGGTCATTTTGCCATGTGCAAACCTGGTGAATTCCAAGCACCGTCGATCAGGCTCTGGCCCAAAGCCTGCTGTCCTCACACCTGTAGCCCAGGACCTGTCTTGGCCTCGGGCTTCCTACCCTCTCTGCTTCTCTGCTATGTGTAGGTCCACTCCAGAGATTGGTGCCAAACTATATGCTTTTGCTGAGAGCTAGGACATAGGGAAATTCCCTTCCCCAAGGAATTTAAGGCAGGAACCAAAGTGTCTCCATTTTTGGATTTTGTAGCAAGAGCTGTGGGTTGAAGCGCAGTGTCCGTTTTTTCAATCTCTGTTATTTACACTTGTCACCCAGTACATGTGAAAGCAGGCCATGACAACTGCTGTGACTGTCACAAAAATCTCATGCTCTGAAAATTAGCAAGGATCTCAAGCACGCAATGTCACATTCAGCTGGGGCATGTTGAGCACCAGCATGAGTCCTCATCTGCCAGGGCTCTGGGCTGCTGCTGCGGGCACTCCGGCTGCTTTGCCTTCATGCTGAGCTGCATTGAGCCAAGGTGCATTGGATCTGTTACATTCTCTTCTCCTGAAGTAGAAAGTCAGTGTGTTAGGGGAGTACTTGCTCCCATACTAGGTAAACCTTAGAGTGGTGTACAAGTTAATGCCTACCCTTTTTGCAGGGGCGGGCACAGCCTGGTCTGTAGTGTTTGCCAATTCCCACAGTGTAAATATTGCCACTGTGGCTGATTTCAAGCTACCGACATGACGTTATTGAGTGCAGAATTGGGAAGAAATGTAAAATGCCCACATTACATAGTAATTCTATGAAAGTTAACATCAAGAATGGCACATAATAGTTAAATATAGTCAAATGATTAGGATGGGATGAGTTTTGGGTATTCATTACCTTTGAAAATATAATGTACTTAATTATAAATTTGTATCATTTAATTTTTGGAATGACTGTGTTTAACAACTAGTCAGTTGTAAAATTTGTCAAAATTTAACAACTGGCTCTCACAAGTTACTATAAGCCAGCTCCAACATCCACTGGATTTTAAAAGGTATTTTAAAAGGATTTTTAAAAGGTAAAATGGGCTGGGCTCAGTGGCTCAGCCTATAATCCCAGCACAAGGCAAGCCTGAGCCCATGGGTTCGAGACCAGCCCAGGCAATGTGGCAAGACCTCGTCTCTACAATAAATAAAAAATTAGCTGGGCATGGTAGTGTGCGCCTGTAGTTCCACCTACTTGGAAAGCTGAGGCAGAAGGACTGCTTGAGCCCAGCAGATCGACGCTGGGGTGGCCGTGAGCATGCCACTGTGCTCTAGCCTGGGCAATGGAGTGAGACTCCAACTCAAAAAATAAATAAATAAATAATAATAAAGAAGAAAGGAAAGGAAAAAAGTATAAAATGATATTTTTCATTTACAACTCAGTCCAGTATGGGAATTTAGCCGTGACTCTCCACATGGTGATTCAGAGACCCAGGCTCCCTCCATCTTGACTCTCCATTACTCCATTAGGGACCTCAGAACCTTTCACTTCTAGCCGGGAGTTGGGGAAGGGCACAGAGAATTTCTCATGGGTGTTTTTGTGGGCCAGGCTCAGAAATGATTAATCGCTTTTGTCCGTATTTCACTGGTTGAACTTTTGTCACATGGCCACACCTAAAAGCGAGAACCCTGGGAAAGATCTAGCTGTGTACCCAAGAAAGGAAATGGGTTTGGTGGGCATCTAGCCTGATTCTGCCTCAGCACTAAGATTGTCCCCTTCATTGGTTGATATCAGGAAGCAGGTAGACTATGAAGAAAGAGCAGGTGACCCACACTTCCTTATTAACCATTCATGAGTTTAATAGTCATGAGCAATGAAATTAATTGTTTTGGAACTGGCAGCTAATTTATAAAATTATGCCCCTGTAAGAACCAGATAAATATTATTTACCATTACTGATGTGGCAGGATGCTGTGGCAATTGCATGAGCTGGTTTCTCTAAGCTCAGTGGTCCATCTGTCCATTCATTCATTCACACATCTGGTAGATCTTTATTCAGACCCTGTGTGAGCTTTGGGTATACCCATTTCCTTTCTTGGATATACTTTTGGGTATACTTTGGGTACACTTAGGAGGTGCTCACAGTCCAGTGAAGAAGAGAGAACTAAACAGGCCAAGGTCAAGGTACATGCTCTAACCAAAGACAGAGTCACTAACATTCTGGAAAGTTTAAAAGCGTCCTGAGGAGGAGACAGTTGATGTGGTTCCAGATGAAAGCATGGGTAGAATTTTCTAGGTATTGAAGGGGAAAGACATTCCAGGCAAGGGTACTGGCTTGTGCAAAAGTCTAGAGGAGTGGCAGACCATAGTTTGTTCCAGAAATGGCAAGAAACTCAGTGTGCAAGAGATGGACCTGAATAGACTGGCTAATGTCAAATTGTAACGAGTTTTACATGGAATGCACTGGAATTCAGAACTTACCTGTAGGTCCCTGCTTCTCAGTAGAGAGCCTGTATCTCCAGGGGCATCCAATGGCATGCCAGTAGATATGTAAATTCGACTCCTTCCTTTGATGACAAAGTGATTTTGAGAATTTCTAGAAGAGGATTCTTTCCATCTCAGTAGGCCAAGGTCTAGTCCTGCATCAGCCCTGTGGTCAGTACAACATGATCAGAGGATGGGCTTGAGCTATACCCCCTGAGCCTGCAGGTGGGTGCTCACTCAAAATCCAAGGGCTAAGAGAGGGGAAGGCGCTGTTCTCTAGAGAAAAAATCCAAACACAGGACCCAAGAAAGGGAAACGGCTGCCAGAAAACCCTGCCAGCATCTGACCCCTACAGGTGAAAAAGAGCAAGGGGACGCAGTTCAAAGAACAGTCATTTGTGAGACAGTAGACCGGGTATGAACAGGACAACATCATTTTCTTTCAGCTTTCAGTCTTTAAAATAATGGGAGGAACGACAGAATAAAAAAGGGCTGCTTTCACCAGATAGAACCAGGTGGGAAGCTGGGGGTTGATCCTGTCACCTCTAGGCCTTGAAATATAAACCAATGCCCCACTCTGTTTCCTCTCAGGCTTCTGGCCTGAATAGTTCCCGGGTGAAGCCAGTGGCTTCATTGTGGTCAATGTAATTGTGCCAAGTCATGAAGCCACAGGGCCAAGCCAGGAAGGCCCCAAAGCAGATAAGCCAGGCTGGTAACGCGAGCTCTCCTTGCCTCACATCCTGCCTCACAAATGGCCCAAGTGGGAACCACAATGCCCAGAGCAAACTCTGCTGTGCAGCTCTTGGAAAGGACCCACAGCTGAGCCTAAATCCCTATCTACAGACCCCGAGCCCCACCCGAAAGATCATATCAAGAGACATCTTCTCTGGGTAGGGGATGTCGTTGGAAGAGCAAGACTTTGAAATCAGACAGTACAAGCTGGATTCCCGGTTCTACACTCAACACTGTGGGTCCAGGGGCAAGTGTCTTCCCCCCTGGACCTTAGCTCCCTCACACGTACATGGGGATGACAGTGCCTACCCTTCAGGGTTGTGAATATCCAACAAGATAATGCAAACAAAGCATCTGGGTGTGATGTGGCACGAAGCACGTGCTTGGGAAATACCAGTCTGCTCAATAATAATTACCATGTATGCCCAGTACTTTCCATACATTGTCTCATTTAATCCCCACAACCTGTCTGAGGCAAGTCTCATTGTTCTTGTCTGACAAGGACGTTTACAGAGATGGGGTCATTGCCTAGGGTTACACAGCTGGTGAGCATAGAGCTATGATTTGAACACAGGCAGTTGGGGGCTGAAGAGGCCAAAGTAGCTGACGATAAAGCCAGGAAAGGAGTTGGTTGGTGTCCTTGCCCAGAGTTCAGTGTCAATGGCAGCAACCTCCCCTCAGGGAGCAAAACTTGAAGCAAACTGGGCTACACGTTTCTTGCAAGGTGGTGCTGCCCCAGCTGAGTGGAGCCTGGGAGAAAAAGCAGGAGCATGGAGGGTGCCAAGTACCCGTCGCAAATTCACAGCTACCATGTACTTGTAGAACCTTCATTTCTCAGAATAAAAATGCTGCCAGGCCTACCACCACACTAGGAAGCAAACAGAACGGTGCCATCTGAAAGGACCCTCCTTACATATGGTGCTGTAAAAATATCCATTGGGGAAAGAAAGCCTTCTTAGGATGATATGACTCCACCATCTTTTTTCCCCTCCCATTCCACACCGGAAGCTTTCTTGAATTAGTATTGGGTAATGCTGGAGGCTGGACCAGGGCCGTTCTGGCGATTTCTCCTCCGGGTGGGCACAGTGTTTGAGAAGGGCCTCTTGTGCTTTTGCAGCTGGAGGAGGGAGCCTTGGAGAAGGGCCACCAGGAGTCTCAGACTTAGTCACCCTCGAATTCAGCAGCCTCCTCACTCCCACCAGAGTGAAAACCAAGGAAACAGCAAAAGGTGTCAAACCCACTATCAAGAAACAGACTGGCAATTTCTTGCTATCATCATGATAAATTGCTATGCTGACTGAACTAAAAATTCTAATAATAATAACAATTAACATTTATGCTGCATGTATAAAGCTCCAGTAAAATATTCTTTTAAGGTCACAATGTGCCTTTATCATGATGTTGTCATAGTACATCTATAATAATAGCAACACTAGCTAGCATTTATTGAATAATTACTGTGGTTACTTTTCTGCAATATCACATTAATCTTCAAAACTTCACAACAACACTTGAAGGCCGGTGCTTTTATTATTCCCATTGTACAGATAATAAAACAGGTGTGTGTAGTCAGTGGCTGAACTGGGTTGCAAATTCGGATAAGTCTGAATTCGGTGCAGGGATTCTTACCCATTGCAACAACTGCCTCTCCAAAACTCCATTTGCGATGCCCATTCATGTTTATTTTCCTTAAACACCTGATCATTCTAAAAGCATGTCTTCCTCTGTGCATGTGAATTATGTACGCATGTGTGTTTACTTTGATCAGTCTCTAAGTTCATAACTGCTTACATGCATGGTGCGTTGGTGTCAGAGGTGGGTCAGATGTCTTATCCACATACCTAGCTTCTGTCCACTCTAGGATTTTTGCTTAACTTCTCTGGGGTTGTTCTGGGGTTCCTGGTGACCTCAGATTCTCCTCTCCCTTTCATTCAGGACTTCGCCTGAAGCTTCACGCTGTGTATAGCTTTATCACAGGGCAATGGGGAGAAGTTAGTTTCTGGGATCAGTGGGGCTTGGTCTTAGCTTTGGATAAAGGGAGTGCAAAGGAGGGATGGGAAGGATGGGGAGGAAGACTGACATTGACCCAAGCTGAGATAATAGGACTAAGATATTCCGAGTATGAGGAGACAACAAAACCAGGATCAGGCCTGTTGTGCACAGGATGAGGGGCCTGAAGTGGGGAAGAAGGTATCTCTGTGACTTTGTTCCTTGGGCCTAGCAAGATATAGATTCTGCTTCAGCCAAAAATGAGCATATAATGTATAATTTGAGCTGATGCTTTTGGGAGTGAAGGGGTGTTATTAATGATAGAGAAAAGAATGGGTAAACTGAGACTGTCCTAGGCTAACTAGACATGTGGTCACTCTGCTTTGATTCCTGCTTGCAAACTGATAGGAATATATTCACACTTTTGCCATCCCTGGGTGTGTGAGGCTGACCTTGTTACCAAAGGTGTGGAGTTGAGAGGTGCAGTGGGTAGAAACCTGGCAACAGATGGCATGCAGGGCACAGTGGCTCAGGCCTATAATCCCAGCACTTTGGGGAGGTCAAGGTGAGAGGATTACCTGAGACCGCAGATTTGAGACCAGCCTGGGCAACTTGGCAAGACCTCATCTCTACAATAAATCAAAAAATTAGCTAGGAGTGGTGGCATATGCCTGTAATTCCGGCTACTTGGAAGGCTGAGGCAGAAGGAACACCTGAGCCCAGAAGGTCGAGGCTGTGGTAGCTGGGAGCATGCCAGTGCCCTTCAGCCTGAGTGACAGAGTGAGACTCTGATCTCAAAAAAAAAACCAAAATCACAAACAAAAAAACAGATAGCAGGCACTTGACTGTGACCTGGCTTTAAAAAAAAAAAACAACTCTTTTAAGGTGAGATGCCTTATTTTGATACTGGATCATTTCTTCTGCAACCACCAAGTTTTGTAGATTTGCCTCTTGGAATCTAGGAAGCTTCTGTGAAATTCCTTCTTCAATGAAATGAGGAATAACTAAGTGGCCCGCTGCACACAGTCTTAACCTGCATCCTGCTAAGATGCCCACGTGTATCTCTGCACATGCATACATATGCAGATACAATATTTAGTAGACTATTTACTTGTCTTCAGAATACTAGTTGTGAACATGTTTATATCATTGGGTACTAGGACTTTCTTATTTCTGGTTAAGACTTTGAAGTTTCTGCTTCTCTGTTTTTAGATTTGAAAATCAATACACAAATATAATATTTTTATAAAAGACTCAAACAATACAAAAGGGATATTTGGAAAAATGTGAAAAATTCCCCTTTATGCAGCCCATACTTCAAAAGGTACAATTTCCCACCCAATCCTCCTTCAGCAATATAATAGCTTGGTGTTTATATTTATAGTCCTTTTTCTGTGTATGTATAAGCTTAGTGTTCAAAAAAATCTTTTTTGAAAGTGCCTCCTTCCATACAAGTTTTATAGTCTATGAAGGGAAAATCTGCTTGGTGACCTCTCTGAAGTTGTTTTTCTGAGACTCCTGGCCTTACTGGTTGGACGTGATTTTTGAATTGCTAATGGTGACTCTGGGGTCAGGTGTACAATGAAGGAAAGATCCTGGGCTTTGGGGTCTGACTTGGGTTTGAATCCTAATGAGCTCGCCATTTTGCTTTGAGACTGTGGGTAAACTGTGTTCATTCCTTCCTAGGGATCAAGGGCTGGGACTCTGGAGCCACACTCCTGCCTTGGTTCAAATACCACTTCCCCACTGAGTCTATGGATAGTTTTCAAAAGCCACTTGACCTCTCTGTGCCAAGTTTCTTCATCTGTGAAATGGGGATAATGATAGTATCTACCTCTTAGGGTTGCGATTAGACTAGAATAAGTGGCTTGAATGCCTTGTACACATGCAGTGAGTGTTCAATGAGCATTGGCTGCTTTCTGTTACCATCCATGCAGGCAGAATGCACAGTTATATGAGTCTCCATGCTGGTGATATGTCTCGTGCCTGAGAAATGTAAAAGAGTGCAATCAAATCATTACACACTAAGAAGATAGCACAACCCTGAAACTCCTTGCAGAAATTGTCATCATGAGGGTCTGCACAAAACACAGAAACAATTCTGCTGGGACTCAAAACAGAGATGCGATCCTCAACCCACCTTTGTTTCAACTTCTACCCCATCAATTCATTCCTTAAACTTCAGAGTCTCCTCCCATTCAGTTCTTTCTTCTCACTATCCCCTCAGGTCAAGGCCATATACCTCACAACCCTGGCACCAAACCACAGAACAACTCTCACCTCTTCCCATCTTCCCTCCTTTCCATGGGCCTGACCATCAGTTCGGGTCCTGAATTGACACTCGGAGTGTGAAACACCCACCAAGGAAACTTTGCCTTAACCTCCCTTGTTGATTACAATGATATTCAAAATCCTTTGTCAGGGTTATCTTCAAACCTTCCTCTCAAACTATTCTTCTCACAGTTCTCTAAACATGTTTGCCATAATCCCTTCCCTGAGCAAATCAATTTAAATTTGCAGTGAGGATGATTGCGATGCTGGAGGGGGATTGGATAAGACCTTTAAAGCCTTTTCCAGCCATTTGTAGATCATCTACAAATCTATAAATAATAAGCTTTTAGCATTTACTGTGTGCTAAACATTATGTTCATTGCCTTTGTTTTATTTATTTTTCCTTTTTTTTTTATTTGAGGCAAAGTCTCACTCTGTTGCCTGGGCTGGAGTACAGTGGCCTGATTTGGGCTCACCACAGCCTCAATGAACTTCCTAGACTCAAGTGATCCTCCCACATAAGCCTTGTCTTTGTTTTATATTCATTAGCTCATTTAATTTTCATAATAGTTTTAGGACGGAGGTAATAGTCCTCTCCTGTTTTACAGATGGAAAAGTTGAATCTTGGAAAAAGTAAATTATAGATCCGAGGTTGTGCAACCAAGACGAGCAGGAATTGAACTCAGATCCACTTTGTTATAGGCCAAGGCTCTGGGAACAGGGGTTTCTTATATTTCTCACGTTTAATTCAAAGTCATTTATTTAAATGTACCAAGATGGCTTCTCTGGTTCTTGTAATTTTCCATTCCCCACTTAAGAAACTACAAAATTTAAAGTCAAGGAAATGTCAGCATGATTAGGAGATCTTGGTCATGCCAAAACTGCCCAGAGGCCTTGTAAACTCAGCCTTGTGGGTGGGTGAGATGATTATTAGGAGCTCTTGAGTCATGGCCTTGTTAATTTTGCCTTGGGTGTAGGTGAGGGACTATAGAATATAAACTCTGAGTAAGTGGTACTGTCTTTCAGCAGGTTTTTGGTGATGATACAGCCTCCTTGTAGCCTGGTTAAAGAATAAACTCCCCTTTCGCCCAGTTTCTGCCTCTCATCTTCGATTGGCTGTGAGGGAAGCAGCTGGGCTAGTTTATCTGGGAACAGTGTGACACTGCAACCCTACTCTGATGCTGCCTCTCCCAGCTTCTGTTTGTCTAAGTTAAACATTTCCAAGTAGATCCTCCATCCCCCACCCTCACTCCTATGTTTTCTTTCTAATACAAAAACAGATGAAAGATAAAACACCAGTGCTTCCTCCCAAGGGTGGCATGCCAGAATCACCAGAGGACAGACACCTGGGTCCAGTTGAACCCAGGCATCAGAATCTTTGCAAATATGTACTTTGGAAGGTGCTCCCAGATAGATACCCCTGGTTAGAATTCTGCCCAGGACTGGCTCAATGGCTCCTATCTGGCCAATATTAACTGGCTTTGTTGAATTCCACTTACTCCTTTGGTTTTGGTAGAATCCTGGAAGTAGACTGACAGCTGCATGTTTACAGGAAAATTAAGTATTTTGACAGCATAGAAGAGTGGTGCATCTGGAGGTTTCTAGGTCCAGTTATAACCAGACTCGCCTGTCCTAAACAAATGGATTGACTGCTTCCGGCACCATCACTTAACTTCTGCATAGTGACTGACATCTGGAGCTTAACTCCCCAAGGAAATCTTTTAATTTATAGTAAGAAGTGATCAGTTCCTCTTTTTTTTTTTTTTTGGTTCATTTAAAATTCTAAGAGCACTTGAAACAATAAAATATTGTATAGTTTTTTTCCTATAAGAAATTTCCCAGATATCTAGAAAAATACCTATTTGCTAATATACCGCAATTCTCACAAGAGGTAAATATTTACAAAATGTGCTTTGAGCAGTGATACTATAAGAATATTAAAAGGTGCTGACTCTATCATCAAATGTATCCTTTCTTCATTTAAAAAAACATTAAGACCACAGTAGGATTGACAAGCAATAACAGAGAAAAACACCTTTGCTTTAAACAAAAGCTACCTTTTCTCCACAAAAGTGGAGTTACAGAGTGAGAAATAAGGTTAATTTCAGTTTTATTAATATCTGAAATGAAATAATGTTACAACTCTCCCCTCCAAACTTGTGGCTAGACAGCCAGAATATTTATTTCTTTCTCCTTCAGAGAAAATAAGAGTGGATGTTACCTTTAAGCAACATACACATTTAATTAATGAATGCAAGGAAAATGATTCGACTGCATTTAAATCAGGCACAAGCATGTAGAATGGAAGAGATCTGACCTTAAAAATGAAGAAAATATTATTGTAATTACTCCATTTGCTAAAAACAAATGATGTGGCATTTGAATTTAAGACTTCTATCAAAAGCAGTTGAGTGTCTCTAATCAGTTCGCACCTTTACATTTTAATGGAGATGGGGCTGAGCCGCTGCATTTACAATTATCGAGGCTGACTTCATGCCTTTGAAATGACTTAAAAAGATTAGCATTCATGGATTATTTATTAGCTCCTCGTGAATGCATTTCCAAGAATGGAAACAACATATTGCATCAAAGTCTAGTTTCCGAGTTTAACTCTTTTAATTAACAGCGCGGCTGCAAAAGGCGTCTCTGAAGTCGCAGGACCTTTTGTCCTGCTTTTTCCTCGTCAGGCATCTTTCATAGCAGTCTTTGTTCCTTGCAAGTTCAGGGAGAATGCTGATCCCAGCCCTGGCGGCCACCCTGTAAACACCATGGCTTGCAGAAAAGAGGCCGCCTGGGGGGAGTAGCAATCACTGATAGGAATGCCTGTGTCAGGCTCAGCGGAGAACTCAGTGACACAGTAGCACTGGCAGTTTAACCCAAACACACTTTCTGCCTAGATAACAAAAATGTCACGCGTGAGTCCCTGACAGCAACCCCTGAGGAGCTCCAAGTTTGAGGCGGCACTGGCAGCACGCAGCCTATCTGCCATCTGAAGCACTTCATTGCCCGCCTGGCTGTGAGTCTCACCTCTTCTGCAGTGGAAAACAGTCCATGCAGACCTGGCAGGTGGGCAGGCAGGCAAGGGGCAGCAAATCTTGTAGTGAGGACCTAGTGCTAAAGTCACGCCAGCACCTGGAGTTCAAGCTGACACAGGCATGCGAGTGAGCACGCAGCTTTGCTGGGTAGCTAAGATTCTTCCAAGAAAAGGCAGAATGTGAGAGATATAAACAACCCCAGTGGAGGGCCGGGAACAAAACAGTGCTGGGGCCTGGATCCTGCAAGAATCTTCTCTGGGAAAGCAGGTGGGATGAACGCAAGGAAGGAGTGACTGTCGCTGCAAGTCTGGGATTTGTCTTAGAAAATCCTGATTCTGTATGGTGGTTTGCTTTACTCTTGGTATTGAATGTCTGAGATCCATGTTAAAGTAAATGTAAGAAATAAAAACATGCCTTTACGGAGGTGAGAATGGACCAATATTATTTAAAATACAGAACTGAGATGGATGTCATAGTCGCAAAAATCATAATTGTTCTTATTATGATTATTACTAAGTTTACGGAATAAAAATTAGGGTGATGAACAAGAAGTTTTGAAGATAACAATTGCTGTTTGGATAAAATACAAGCGAATCCGGAACTGATAAGGAACAGTTTGCCCTGGCTGGCTTGATTTGTTGCTTTGTTCATTGAGAGGTAGGAATCATGTCATTCATTCATTCATTCATTCATTCAGAAGATATCCATCCATTGTTCGCTGTGAGGCAGACACTGTGTTGAGGATAAACAAGTGTATCAAATTCTGCCCTCAATGAGTTTATAATCTAATAAGAAAGAGAAGGCAAATCCACATGCAACTATGACACAAGGCAGGATGTGGAAATGCAAAAAGGTGGATGAAAGTTCTGTGATGGCTCTATCCTGTTGGGAGAAATTTTTTTACCGGAGGTGTCTTCTAATGGGTGAGTAGAATTTGGACAGCGGAGGTGGTAGGGGAGGTGATAAGGAGAACCCCAAGAACATTTTGATGTAGAAGGTCCAGTGATCTCTGCCATAAAATCATGTGTCCACAAAGGCGGAGCAGGAGAGAAGCTCTTGTGAGCTTGCAAGGTTCTCGGGTGAGCACCTGGCTTGGCACCGCTAGTTTAACTGCTGCTTCTCTCTGTGTCCTTGGGTGAGACACCTATGAGCTTTAGGTTATTTTTATAAAATATTGTTCCATTATTTCTGAAAATAATTTCTTAGACCTGTCATTGCAGAATTCAAGGATATGCATAGCTGAAGGCTGGTTATATATTTTGCTGTAATGTCTTTCTTGAAAATTTGTATCAATGTGTTCTTCCATTATTGATATGAAAGTACCTTGCTCCAATACTGGGTATTATCTCTCTTTTTAATTTTGACAAGCTGATAGTTAAACATGCCAACTTATTTGTATTTCTTTCATTTCCTATGATGATTTTTTTCATATTCGTTAGTCATTTTATGTGCATTGTGTGAATTATCAGTTTACGTCCTTTGCCATTATTATGCTTGGAGTATTTGCTTTTTGTTGTTGTTGTTTAAAAGAAGCTTTTACATAGTAAGAATATTAACCCTTTGTGATATATTTTGCACATATTAGGGTATCTTTTCAATGGTCTTTCATTTTTGTGTTTCTCTCAGTCAAGCTCCCCAAAAGCAAACCAAACAAAAACAAAACAAGGACTTAATTGTGTAGGAAATATTGTCACATAAAAAGAGGAAAGAAATTAAAACAATTCTAATTCCACTATTTAAATATAACCCGTCTTTACACTAATGTGTAGATTTCAGCCCCTTTCCATGTTTTTTCTTATAAAAATTGGATTGTAGTATATTTCCACCTAATTATCATAAATGTGCTTCCATAGCAATGCACACGTGCGTATATCCTTTGAGCACATCTGAATTTTTCCTTAGAATGTGGCACTAAGTGAAATTTCTGGGTCAAAGAGTAGAGGCATTCTTGGAGATTTCAAAATGTGCTTCTCAGCCAGGCCTCTGCTAGCATCTGGAAGGTTCTCTGTAGGAGGTGGCCTCCATGTTGAGGTCTGCAGGACTGTGCTGCCCTTCCAGCAGAGCTCCTCCACACATAGAGCTGAAGCAGGCCCATGGTGTGGGGAGACGGCCAGACACAGAAGCCATAGATGGAGATCCCTTGAGTTGAGAATGGGGTCACCCGCAGATACAGTGCCCTGACCTGAGGATTCCAAGTCTCTAAGTCCTGGGCAAGGTGCAGACCAGCATTATCAGGCATCGTGTGCTTGCCTTGCATTTAGCTAGACAGGAAGGGTGGCAATCCCCCTTCCTGGGCAAAGAGAGGGAAGTGGGGCCTTTACTCCACCTGTCAGGTTGGTGTCAAGGTGACAGTCAGGGGAGATGAGCATGGCCAGTGTTCAGAACGAGGATTTTTGCTTGCTTATTGAATTGCAGTGATACAGATATAACATAAAATTTACTGTTGTAACTATTAAGTGAACAGTTCAGTAGTGTTGTATATTCACATTCTTGTGCAACCAATCTCCAGAACTTTCCATCTTGCAAAACGAAAACTCTGTATAATGTCCCTTAAACAACTCCCCATTCCTACTCACCTCAGTCCCTGCCAACCACCATTCTACTTTCTCTTTCTGTGAGTTTGATTACCCTGGATACCTCATGCAAGTGGAATCATACTGTGTTTGTCTTTTTGTGTCTGGCTTATTTCACTTAGCATAATGTCCCCAGGGTTAATTCCTTGAAGCATATCTCAGAATTTCCTTTCTTTTTAAAGCCGGAAACATCACATTTTGTTTATTCATTCATCCCTTGATAGACATTTGGGCTGTTTCCACTTTTTGACTATTGTGTACAACGCTGCTGTCAACATGGGTATACAAATATCTTGAGACTCTGCTTTCAATTTTTTTGAATATAGACTCAGAGGTGGAATTGCTAAATTATATGATACTTCTATTACCATATGAATCTATGGTAATTTTAATTTTTTAGTAACTGCCCTACTGTTTTCCATAGCAGCTACACCAGTTTATATGCTCACCAATAGTCCTCAAAGGTTCTAATTTCCCACATCCTCACCAACACTTTTTATTTTCTGGTTTGGGGGCAGTAACCATCCTGGTGGGTGTGAGGTGACATCTCATTGTGGTTTTGATATGCATTTCCCTAAACTAGAACCAGTCCTATGAGGAAGTTGAAATAGCTCTGCAAGGGAGAGCCAGGCTCTCGGGCCAAAATGAAGGCAATGAGTTCCAGCCATGGCTTTGATGTTGGCTCATAATTCGACACAGCCTCCTTGCTGTTTCGCTTTTCTCAGCCATACGATTGAGCACTACCACCACCATCCCATCTCTGTTTTCTGTGCCTCTACTAAGGAACATCGCGCTAATTTCCAAGGATAACAAAGCTAATGACTTTGTTCCAAAGAGCCAAAGCCCCGTGTAAACACGAGGTGCTATGGGAAATTTGTCAAGATCGACCCAAAGACCCACAGAACAAGGTAGGTCCCCAAAGTCACATCACAGGAGACATTATTAGTGGCTCACTCCAAATCCCTCAGTGACATCTATTTTAAAATATAATCCACTCTGAACTAAGCACTTACCAGTTTATCTGTACCATGAGCCCGACCATATGTCTCTCCTTTTCTCCCTTCAGCGACTACAAACAAATTCAGAATTTTGAGTTTCAACTGTCCTATTCTTGTAGCTGCTAAGACAATAACAGATTAAAGAGGATGAGCCAAGCGGCCATACTTCTTGTAAAGTTATCCCCAGAGATAAATGTACAATGTTGTTTCGGAGGCTGTGGTGGTGTCTGCAGTGTAACTAAGGTTGACAGACTGCCTGCATGTGGGTGGCTGTCTCCTTTCCAGCTGTGACCAGCTGAATTATATCACCTGTCCCATTTGATGTATTAGGATATGCCCAAGCTCAAGATGCATGTTGCTGCAATAGGGAAATTAATGTCCACCACTGGAGGCAATTAATAATGATTAAGAGCAAAACAGCGGGGTTAAATCTGTGCATTTAACAGAGTGTTCATACACTTTTATACTATATTTCAGCCTAGTTGCTCAAAGGAAAAAAGAAAACCCTTTTGGGGGACTAGAACAATCTTATCTTAATTAACGCATAAACTTAGATGAAATGTCAAAGTCGCTTCAATGAGACATGCTTATTCATTATTTACTTAATCCTCCTTTCCTGGGGTTAGAGAAAAACAATGCACAAAAATAGTATCATATGGAGGAAAATGTTAAGACAAATTATACTTTTTGAATTGCTGCATTCAATTTATGGATTGGGGGGAGAAATTCTCACCTCTTTTATTTTACAATTCTCCAGCTAAAATATTTTTAAAATAGCAGCAAATTGGCAAACCATATATTTGCAATGCTCAATTTAGTGCAACTCCATAAAATTTGCAGGTAAAATGTTTAGTAATGGGTAACTCATTTCCACTTGGTGACTAAAAGCGAGATATAAATTTGAATAGGAGAAATCTAACCTGAACAAGGGATTTTGATGGAAAAGTGCAGAAAATATTGAAAACTGATAGGTTATAAATCTGTAAGGCAGCGAACCCGAACAGACTGATGCAGGTAGACGTAAATGCACCTCTGACTAGGCATTTATGTTACCATGTGTTAGGGTACAGCATACACAATACAAATATTCATTGGTCAGATATTTTATTAGGAAATTTCATTAAACAGATTCAAACATAATTGGCCACCAGCTGGACTTTATAGCCCAGAGAAGATTATATACTTAACCTAAGTGATAATGCAATTCTCATTAATTAAAAACTATGAGATAAAGTCCTTGGAAAACTTCAAAGCCTTATTTTATTATGATGGATCCTGAAACTAATTCCTTCTCTGTGAATCTGCAATGGTGATAGTGACATTGACGTTCTCTTGGCACTCAGGGTTCGTTGGGCAGTCCAAAGCTGCCCATGGTGGTAGCTCCCCCTCTCATGTCCCCTTCATTGTGTCCTAGAGAGTAGCTTAGTCTGCTTGATCCCCAAAGAGACACAATTAAAAATGAAAAGTTCAGTAGATAGTCATGGGCTTGCCTAATCCAGATATCCAGATATTTATTTAGACATTGTTTTAAGGTGGACAGGTCTATGTGAACCTGCCCCCAAAGTGTGAGAAAGCTGAGAGACTGAAGAAAGAAGCTGACGTATCCAGTTTCTCAGAAAGAAGCATTTAGCAGAGACTTACTAACAGAAGCCACGGATGGCAGTGAGGCAAGATGGTGGATTCTCACACCATTACCTCCCAGGCCCAGGGCTTATATATAGAAGGAATAATTCAGAAGGGGTGTGAAGGAAAATGAAAGTACAAGAACATCAAAGTTGTTAGAACTAAAGGCAGGACTTATGGCAATTACCTTCTCTTCCACAAGAAACAATAGATAAATGGGAAATCTTAGAAACCTTTCCAGAACTGGATGTACTTCCATTGTTCTACACATCCCATTCGAACCACCCTTTCCCTGTGGTATATAGGCTCTAGGTCTGGGGGCTAATGGTGCTGGCATCCACCATCTTGTCTCACAGCCACCCGAGATACAGACGTGGCTGTCCCTAAGTCCCTATTAAATATTTCTTTCTGAGAAACTGATTATTTCAGCCTCTTTCTTTGACTTCTCAGCTTTCTTGAACTTTAGGGGCAGGTTTGCAAAGACCCGCACACTTTGAAACAGACATAACTAAAATATTTGATTAAGTCTTTAATAGCACATATAAATACTTGGCACCATTTTTCATGTGGACATTCAGCATCCTGTGACTCAAATGTCCACACACTAGTTTAGTTTCAATAATTCACACATTGATTGATTCATTTATTTATTAAATAGTCTTTCTTTTCTCACCACCATTACTTCTCCATTTGCCTTGAGAAGCTCACCATGGCTGAACATGAAGTTAAGTTTCAGGCAGGATAAGTCTTCTGTCTATCTATCAAAGAATCACAGCACTTTGACTTCATTATTTTATTACTCTTAGGAGTATGTTCATCAAACATATTTTTTGAGTGTAAAGCATTCTGCTGAGTGATCACAAAGATGTAAAAAACAGCATAAAGACTCTGTCTTCAAATTTTTTTTTAATTTTTATTTTTTATTTTATTTTTGAGTTGGAGTCTCACTCTGTCGCCCAGACTGGAGTGCAGTGGCCGCTCCCGGCCACCGCAGCCTCGACCTGCTGGGCTCCAGCCATCCTTCCGCCTCAGCCTTCTGAGCAGCCGGAATTACAGGCATGCGCTACCATGCCCGGCTGTTTTTTTTATTTTATTGTAGAGATGAGCTCTCGCCAAGTTGCCCAGGTGGGTCTCGAACCCGCGGGCTCAGGCAGTCCACTCACCTCAGCCTCCCAAAGTGCTGGGATTACAGGCTGAGCTCTGTTTTCAAATTTAACAACATTGACTAAACACCAACGTTGTGCTAGTCATTTTCCATCCATTCTCACAACCCTGTGAAGTAGGTGTTATTCCCATTTATACTTGAGAAAACTGAGTCTGCCGCAGATGACCTTTTCCAAATGACTTAGACCTGTCTCCGGTTACACAGTGGTGATGGCAGAGCCAGAATTCCAACCTTCTGTTTTCAGGGCTCCGGGTCTAGCCACCACAGACCAGCTGTCTCTTAAGGAGCCAGCCAGCCCCAATGCAGATCTAGTAGATATGCTCATGCAGCTCCTCTTTGGGCCCCAAATCAGTCTCTCAGTCAACAATGACTGGAAAATCACAGGCAAAATTGCAGATTGGTCGAGTTATTAGATAATGCCGGGGCTTAAGGCGCAACTAGTCCCTCCCATGCTGCATCCTCCCGAGGACAAGTAGGGAGGACGCTTGATCTTCTCAAAGGCCCTGGCCCTGCCGAGCACTTGAATCTCAGCTTCCTACTGAATTCCTGGCTTTCCAGCCAAGGGTTCTTTGATGTTGGCAACCTGTGGGGCAATTCCTTTTCAGCTTGATGAACTTGAGCTGCAGTAGCAACTTGCTGACTTGCCTCGCCTCTCGTTTTTGGCGCGCCCTGCAGGCGTGAATAATAATCGCCCAGCGACCCAGCCCCGGAGGGCCCACCCATGGGGTGGGGTCAGTCCCATGTCCTCCTATCCTTCTTATCTTGCCAAGGAGGAAGGCATGGATAATCCAAGGAGATGATGTACTGCTTCTTTAACTTGGGGGGGCCTTACAATCTTTTTTTTTTTTTTTTTACTGCTTGTATTTATCTTTTATTTTTTAAACATATTTTTTATTATAAAATTGTGGGGTACAGTTAAGGGTGGGGCCTTACAATCTTGAGGACTTGATAAAAATATAGATTACCTGAACCTTTCTCTAAGCCTCCTGAATCCAGAGGATTGAGTTTTAATCTACTCCCCAAATGGAGAGAGAGTGCATCAAACCCCCTATCTGCAAGCATACACCTTCCTACATCAGAGTAGGAAACTCCATCAGGATGGACTTTTTTTTAACCTCAAGAAAAAGAAAAAATAGCTCATTTGATAATTATTTCAGAAGATTATTAATCTTGCAGACTTCAAGCGTGGACAAAATCACAGAAATCGTAACCTTTGCTTTCAGCAGTTAGTAAAAGAAAATTATATTTCCATTTAGCATCTTTCCTTATTTCTTTACTTATAAAAGAAAAAAAAAATCCTTATACATTAAAGAACTGTTAGAGACCAGGCCTAAATTTTTAAGCAGCGGTCCAAGAAACTTAGGATGAAAGATTTTACAGACTTAGCCTATCTACATTTCTCAGCTCTGAGTCCATTTGAGCTCAAATATTTAGTGGGACATATATCGGACCTATATAGATAATTTTAAAAGTTAAAAATGTCAGTGATAAGTACATGAAAAAATGCAATAGGAAGCCCAAAGGAATACATATTCATTTTTATTTATTTGCTGCTTTTTTGAGACTGGATCTCACTCTGCCATCTAGGCTGGAGTGCAGTGGTGCGATCATAGTCACTGCAGTCTCAAACTCCTGAACCCAAGGGATCCTTCTGCCTCAGCCTCTCAAGTACCTAGGACTACAGGCATGCACCACCACACCAATTAAAACAATTTTTTTTTTTTTGTAGATATGGGGTCTCTCTATGTTGCCCAGGCTTGTCTCAAACTCCTGGCCTCAAGTGATCCTCCTGCTTCAGCCTCCCTAAATGCTGGGATTATGGACTTGAGCCACTGTACCTGGCAATACATTTAAAAACTCTTAGTAGGCCTTTTGCTTGCCTATTTTCTGCTTAGGTTAAGAATGCGGGCTTTCACACATTTGTTGAAAAATAAACTTGTGTTGGAACTAGACTTGAAGGAGGCATGAAGGATGAATTGTTCAGGGACCAAACCTCAGAGGCATTATGGCTCTGGTGCCAACATGGAGACAACGTGCTGCACAGAAGGTTTTGGTTCCAGGGCTTTGTCTCCAGATGATTGACTTAAGAGAGTGGAAAGCAGATCCTTGATGCATGGAGACTGACCAGTTGTGTCTTAACCTGCAAAGTGAGGATGGTGGCAATAATTGCTATGGAGGAGTTCCCAAAGGATTTGCTGATGACTGCCTAGCACCTGAGAGAAAGCAACTAGCAGATTTGTGAGGAAGAAGATCTGATGGGACAGAAGGGTGGGTCAGTCTTCTTGACTTTATCGAGTCAGTGTTCCTGACTTTCCTGCAACCAGGATCAGAGCAAACAGCATCGGAGGAGAGGAAAGAATAAGCTACATACTGGTGACCAGGTCCCCAGGAAGGTGATTTCTTTATCTGTACAATGGAGGTAATGCCTCCCACCTTGCAGAACTATGAGGATTAACCTTGAAATGAAATCATAAATAAATGTGCTTAGCCCGAAGTTGGGAGCCTTGGAGATGCCGCTCAAGGGGGCGAGGGGGGTATATTATCTATTGTTGCCTAACAAATTTCCCCCAAACTTAGCAGCTGAAAGCAATAAACATTTATGATCTTGCATTTTCTGTGGGACAGGGAACCAGGAATGGCTTAACTGAATGCTTTTGGCTCAAGGGCTTTCATGAGGTGCTCTCAAGGGCTACAGCTGGCCAGGGATACAGTCCTCTCAAGAGTCAACGAGGGCCAAAAGATCTGCCTCCAAGTTCACTTACATGATTGCTGGCAGGCCTCAGCTCTCTGCAGGCAGTTGTACTCAGGGTCTTAGGGTCTCAGTGCCTTGTAGGTGTCTCCATGGAACTGCCCACAACACGGCAGCTTGCTTCTACCAGGGCAAGTGATGACAGAGAGAACCCAAGACAGAATCTACGGCCTCCCTAATCTCCAAAGTAACACCTCATCAATTCTGCCACATTCTATTTTTCAGATGACAGCTCACACTCAAGGTATTACACAAGGCCATGAATGCCATAAAGCAAGGATCATTGGGGACCATCTTAAAGTCTACCCACCAAAGATTGCCATTTTATCTTTAGTTTGGAGAGTTAGAATCAGTCGGTGGGACTCACCAGAAGGTTACTGGAGAGGGGCAGAGGTCACACTAGTAATCGGGGCCATCTGTATCAATCACATACACTGCCCATCAGTTATAGTGGCATTAGAATCATTAATTCACCCATCTGTCCACCTATCCATCCATTCAATAATCATGGTTTACTCCCCTCTGTGCCATGTACTGCACTGGACACTTGGGTACAGCTGTAAAAAAAACCTAGGCCCGCCAGGCTCGGTGGCTCAGGCTGTAATCCTGCGCCTTTGGGAGGCTGAGGTGAGTGGATTGCCTGAGCCCGTGGGTTCGAGACCCACCTGGGCAGCGAGATCTCATCTCTACAATAAATAAAAAAAAATCAGCTGAGCGTGGTAGCGCATGCCTGTAATTCCGGCTACTCGGAAGGCTGAGGCGGAAGGATCGCCGGAGCCCAGTGGGTCGAGGCTGCGGTGGCCGGGAGCGGCCACTGCACTCCAGTCTGGGCCACCGAGTGAGATTCCAACTCAAAAAACAAAACAAAACAAAACAAAAACCTAGGCCCAAAGTTCACCTTTATGGGAGTCACAGTTTAGTGGAAACAAGGAAATGATAATGACCACACAATGACAAGCCCAGTCAGAGTGTGATGGGCGCCCCTTGTACAGATTTTCTATTCAAGTCTGGGGGCTGACCAAAGAAGGCTTTCAAGAGGAAGGAATATTGAGACTGAGACCTGAGGATAAGAAAGGGTTCACCAGGTAGAGAGAAGGAGACCTGAGGAGACTAGCCTATGAGAAGCAGGGGGTATGGAGGAAGCATGAATTTTTCCAGCTTTCAGGTGCAAATCATAACATGGGCTCCTAATGTGAGGAGCCTGAAAACCTAACAGCTTGTGGAGGTAAGAATGGGTCACTGAGGCTACTCATAACGTTTCCCAAAGTAGAATGGAAACTGCATAAGGGCAAGCAGTATGAGAAAGCGCTTATGTTACATGATTCAGATGGAATTTCATACACCCTTGTCCAATGTGGTTTTTCTTTTGCTAGCCAGAAGTTCTGACTGGCAGTTCCAGGCCTTTGATGGATTAAAATGGGGGTGATCATTATTTAACAAATGCAGATTTCCTTTCCTTGTTTCTGTTCTCAAATTCAGCTACTTTATTTTATCTTTATTTGAAGTTTACATCAGTGGACAAGGCATGATATAAATGCACACACACATAAAAATCCTTAGTATATGCTACATTTTCCCAAAACATGGGGATCATGAGAGAACAGTAATCAACAGGATCTTGACCTTGATAAGATTGAGAGACTCAGGGCTGACTCTGGGATGAATGTCCAGCTGTGGAACATATTTTTTTTTTTTTTTTGAGTTGGAGTCTCACTCTGTTGCCCAGATTGGAGTTCAGTGGCCGCTCCCAGCTACCGCAGCCTCGACTGCTGGGCTCCGGCAATCCTTCTGCCTCAGCCTTCTGAGTAACCGGAATTACAGTCACGCGCTACCACGCCCAGCTGATTTTTGATTTATTGTAGAGAGGAGGTCTCGCCAAGTTGCCCAGGAGGATCTCGAACCCGTGGGCTTAGGCAATTCACTCACCTCAGCCTCCCAAGGCGTGGGATTACAGGCTGAGCCACCGAGCCCGACTGGAACGTATTGTTTTTATCAATGAGCCAGACCTTGTGAATTCTCCCATGAAGGAAGAGGATATTATAATGTACCTTTATGGAAGAATCTTCAAACACTGTCAGGATCATCAAACTCAGAATTGTACACAGAATTTGCAGTGTTCTCACTGACACTGCTTAGATATTGCTTAATTAAATAGGCAAAATAAAATTTCTAAGTTAAACAGTAATATAATAAAAACAAATTGTATAAATCAGCAGTGGGGAAAAATAGAATGAAGGGGGAATAAAAATCCAAAAGAAGGAAAGAAGTATAGAAAAAATGGAACAAATAGAAATTATAAAATAAGATACAGATAGTAACTTAATGAATTCAAATATATTAATAATCACACTCAATGGAAATAGAATGGATTTTCTATCTAAAAGACTAGGACCATCAAACCTGCTTCAAAGTAAAAGAATTCACAACAAACACAGCAAAAACAAAACAAAACAAAAAACCCAGCCAAATTATGTTTACAGTTAATAGCCATAAAACATAAGGATGTAGAAACCTCATAACAAAGCAAAGAAAAAGAATATAACAGGTGTATTCATTGGGACTAGATTTGAGTAAAAGTGACAGAAAACTCCAAATAATAGAGGCCTAAACAAGAGAGAAGCATATTTTTTCTCTCCGTAGGTCAGTGTTCAAGGTACTCTCTGGTCTCAGAGACCCAGACTCTTTCTATTTTATGGCTCTAAGTTAGGGACCATGTCCTCAAGGCTCAAGATGGTGACATCTGGACAGGCTAGGATGCAGAATGAAGAAAGAAGGAAGAAGAACTGGCACGTCCCGCACTGCCTCTTTTTTTTTTTTTTTTCT
>NW_007249963.1:235956-239600 GCF_000164805.1 Carlito syrichta | reverse complement strand
ATGAGAAACAGTTTCTCTCTTCAAAGTGTCTTATCACATAATAAAAAAACTAAATACATATAAATACTATTAGGGGAATGCAGAGTGGAAAAGAAGGGATGTTTCACATGCGTACTGGGCATGAAACAACATAAAACTCTGCTTTAAGTCATTTACTTGTTTTATATTAATAGTTCAATGAATCATGTTAAAGCTCCATTGCAGGGTTGTGATCCATATCACAGAGTCCTCTGAGATACTGAAAACAAGGTCTCACAGAGGAGCTTTCAAATCTAGCTTAAAGAGGGGCTCTCGGATCCAGCTTACAGTAGTAACACATTAAGCAAATGATCTCACCAAAATACTACATTTGCAGTGAACAACATAGAAAACAACCTTTTTCCTTAAATAAAATGGAAAAAAATGAAAAACACAAGTGCTTCATTTGTAGAGGTGATTTTTTATGCCAGTTAAATCTTCCTTTGACTTCTCCCATCAAGTCTGAGTCCACTATTTGAGGACATCTCCCTTCCCCTTACCAAGAAAAAAAATAGCTGAAATAATCAAAGCAGTCTGTAACCTTCCTAAAATAAATAATGAAAGCACGCTTGAAATTCCTACACCATCTACCAAGCACAGCGCTGAGGATTCTCTATTTAGACAACCAAGTAGACTTGTAACATGCAATTAATGAAATAGATTTCAGTTCAAGTTTACTTTGCCAAAAGCTGCTCTATGTCGCCAGTTTGAAAGTGACTTTGGGTGTTTCTACGAATAAAGACAACACAAGTAGATGTGATCTTCAAGAAGAACCACAGTTGAAGTGTCTGTAAGTTATATTTTGATCAAGAGGATTTGTTTTCTGTATCACAGCTCTTCATCAAACTTGCCTACTCACAGTAAGAAACGACACAAAGCAAGAAACCAATTCATGCTGCTTCCAGGGTTGGTTTTAATGGATTTCTATTTATTTATTTATTTATTTATTTATTTATTTATTTATTTATTTATTTTTTGAGTTGGAGTCTCAGTCTGTCGCCCAGACTGGAGTGCAGTGGCCGCTCCCGGCCACCGCAACCTCGACCTGCTGGGATCCGGCGATCCTTTCGCCTCAGCCTTCCAAGTAGCCGGAATTACAGGCAAGCGCTACCACGCCCGGCTCTGCACTGCCTCTTAAGGAAGGTCCTTGGAAGCTGTCAAATAGCCTGTGGAGTCTCATCTCATCGACCAGAACTTAGTCATACGGCCACACCCAGCTGCAGGAGAAGCTGATAAATGTCTTTACTCCAAGAGATCAAGTCTCCAACTATAAAGGGGAGGAATGATTCTGTTTTAGAAAATGGGGAGGGCAAACTTTAGGAACAACTCTATCACAACATGCAAATAACCAAAAGAAAGCTGGTGTGGTGGTAGATAAAACAGACCTTAGGCAAATGATATTACTATAGGAAATGAGCATCAGTACATATTTCTAAAAAGATTTAACCTCCAGAAGTGTGTATGTACTTAGTAACAAAGCTCCAAAATATATAAAACAAGAATTGACAGAATATAAGAAGAAACTGAAAAATAGACCATCATCAAGGGAGACATTCAGTGGTTGATAAATTAAGCAGAAAAAAAAAAAAAAACCCCAGCAAGAATATAGAAGAATTGAAAAACACAAAGTTAATTTAGTGAACATAAATAAATACTATCTTCAATAACCACAGAGTAGAGATTATTTTTAAGCACCCAAAAACATGTATGGAAACTTATTACACTGTAAGCCAAAAGCAAGTATTGACAAATTTCAGATTGTTGGTATGAGTTAAGTCACATCTACTGACTACAATGAAATTAAGTTATAAATAAATTATAAGAAGTTAATTTCTAAAATGTCATTTGTTTTGAACATTTAAAGAATGCACTTTAAAATAACCTATAGGCTAAGAAGAAATCCTGATGGAAATGAGAAGGTGCTTAAAACAAAGAAAAGAAGTAAAAGGAGAATAATATCAATTATTAACTTGTGAGATGAAGAACTAATAATTAGAATACATAGAGAACTCTCAAAGCTCAACCGTAAAAAAAGCAAACAAATCAACTATAACATGGGCAGAAGACACGAAGAGCCACTTCACCAAAAAAGATATACAGATGGCAAGTAGCACAGGAAAATATATTCAACATCATTAACCAGTAGGGAACTGCAGATTAAAACCACAATGAGATTTGACTACAAGCTTATCAGAATAGCCAAAGTAAAAAATAATGACAACCATATACTGACAAGGAAGCTAAGAAACTGGATTATTCATGGTAGGAATGTAGAATATAGCCATTCTGGAAAAATTTGATAATTTCTTTAAAACCTAAGCTCGCAGTTACCAAAACTGTACATAAATGTTCATTACAGCTTTATTGGCAATAACTTTAATGGGAACATATATACCACAGAATAGTATTCGGCAATAAAAAGGAACAAACTATTGATACACACAACTTAGAAGTATCTTCAGAGAAGATACGTAAGTGAAAAAAGTCAATCTCAAAAGGTCACATACTGTATGATTCCGGGTATATAACAGTCTTGAAAGGACAAAATTATAGAGTAGACAACAGGTTAGTTGTTGCTAGGAGTTAAGGAAAGGGTGGAGGTAGGAAGAAGTGAGAGAGGCCAACAAAGTTCAGGCCAAGGGATCCTTGTGGTGATGGAAATGTCCTGTATCTTGGCTACATCGATGTCAGTATATCCTACTGTAATTTTGTAGGATGTTATCACTGGGAGAAACAGGGTAAGGGGATGGGGAATCTCCCTGTATTATTTCTCACAACTGCATGTAAATTTACAATCAACTCAAAACAAAAAAATTTAATTGAAAAATCTTGTTGGATGAAGTGAAAGTGATACTTTCACAAAATTAAGCATACATATTAATATTAGAAAGAAAAGGCTTAAAATTAATGATTAGAATTTAGAAAAATGAGAACACAATAAGCTGAGATAAAGTAGAAGAAGGAAAATAGTAAAGATCAGAACTTAATAAGAACAATAAAAATACTAATGAGAAGATTGATCAAGCTAAAAAATAACTTGGGCAAGACTGATCTTGAGAAAGAGGAGAGAAAGCCAAAATGAACAATGTTAGGAACAAGAAAAAGGATGTAACTACAGTTGCAGCAGGCACTAAGAAAAGATTCTACATAATACAGGCAAAGTGGACAAGTTTATAGAAAAATTAACTAACCAAAACTATCTTATTGATAGATGTAGTACAAAGCCAGGCTAAATAACCATTAAATGTTTTAAAGTGTTTCCACCAAACTTTTGAGATACAGACAACTGTCGTCTGATATAAACTTTTATCAAGCATTAAAAAAAAGAGAGAGAGGAAAAAAGGAAGATAGGAGGAAGGGAAAGAAGAAAAGAGGGAGAAAGGAAGGAGGAAAGGAGGGGGGAAGGAAAGAGGGAAGAAAGAAAATAATTTCTAAACCGGGCTCGGTGGCTCAGCCTGTAATCCCACTCTTTGGGAGGCTGAGGTGAGTGGATTGCCTGAGCCTGTGGGTTCGAGACCCGCCTGGGCAGCGAGACCTCATCTCTACAATAAATCAAAAAATCAGCCGGGCGTGGTAGTGCATGCCTGTAATTCCGGCTACTCGGAAGGCTGAGGCGGAAGGATCGC